>NC_043970.1:4481058-4583558 GCF_902148855.1 Sphaeramia orbicularis | reverse complement strand
TGTGTGTGTGTGTGTGTGTAGATAGATAGATAGATAGATAGATAGATAGATAGATAGATAGATAGATAGATAGATAGATAGATAGATAGATAGATAGATATCTTCTGTAAACCCATCATTCCTGAATCCTCTGCATTGGCTCCAGTTTGTTCAGATGAAAACCACCTGAACCAGGATGTTCAGCTTCAACCCATTTCACATCCCTCCTTTATGCATTTCTTACCTGTTGAAGTGGTGTTTTTTTTCAGACAGGAGCCCTGCAGGAAAAACACAAAGGACAGCCATGAAAATAGGACAATATTCTGATTTGAAATAAAACATGTCCACATTAGAACCTTGAAGGATAAACTCAATTTGACCATTCTGAAACTTTTGAAAGTACTTTTTACATAACTTTTTTTTTTTTTTAATTTCGTTTTATTTTAGATAATTTTCTGTATTTGATTGGATTTAGAGTTTATTTAAGTTACTTGTTATACTGTGTATTTATAATTAATTTTGTTTCATTTTAATTTAATTCATTAGAATTTTTTTAAAAATGTATTTGATTTTATTTTACATTGTTATATTTACTCTTTTACATTGATTCTATTTTTATTTAAGTTATTTCATTTATTTAATTATCTTTTCTTTTTTTAATAATTGTTCTTTATTTTTATTTTTTTTACAGGGTTATGGTTGGGCTGTGGAATCTATCTGGACGACTCTCTTCGACTATGACTGTAAGTGTCAGTGCTTTGGAATGGACAGTCAAAGCCAGTGCTTGGACCTATGTCTGTTCCTTCAGGTCGACTCAGCTGAGCTGCTTTTGTGCGACTTAACCAATGGAAAAAGCAGGCTTGTGTGATGGACATCTGTCCATTTTACTCCTCTTTCCTCTGTCCATTTTTCTTCCTCCCTTTCCCACCTGTTGAAGGCCATTACACTGGTCTACAAGCAAAAAGCTTCCAGAACAAAAGTAGTGAAATTTTTCTTGGTTTAGGTCATAAGTAAAGAAAAAGTAAGTCAGAAGTGCAGATTGGCTATAGTTTCCAAGATACAGTATTGGGTCAAAATAGGAAATTTATGCAAAATAAGGCAAAAACAGTAGTTTATCAGAAGGTACAGTGTGTCTACAAGCAACCAGTTCTATCTGAAAGCCTGTCTGCACATTCCAATACATTCACTTTAATATGTCTAGAGTTTTGACATAAAATGTTTTGTTTTTATTTGCAGAAATCTCTCTCTTGGAAGTGGACAAAATGCATGCATGTAGAGAAATGTCATGAACGGTAGCAGAAATGGACTTTTGCATCACAAGTCGCATGTAACAGCTTCTAAGATCACATTTGCCAGATATCTCTAGTGAACTTTATAATTGTTTGATTTCAGATAAGAGAGATGCCTCGAATTTATGTGAACAACCCAGATAACTTCTGTTATGTTTGTGGTGAATTGACGTTTGCATCACAAAAGCACAACATAACTGCAGTGGTTAAAAAGGCACACCACCATTACTTTGGTTGCAAAGTTAGAGATCAGGACAAAAGTTGGGCTCCACATTATTGTTGTAACGCATGTGCAACTAATCTTCGCCAGTGGCTCAACAAGAAAAGAAAATCTATGCCCTTTGCAATCCCAATGGTTTGGCGAGAACCAACAGATCACAGTAGCAACTGCTACTTTTGTATGATTCCCCCAGTTGCAAAAGGAATGTCAAGAAAGAAGAAATGGACAGTGGAGTATCCAAATATTCCATCAGCCTTGTACCTCATGGAGAAGAACTGCAAATTCCTGTGCAACCAGAATCCTACACTCTGGACTCAGATGATGATCATGATGATGACCAGGATTCAGCTGGCCCTGAGCCATCACCGTCAGCTGACCCTGACTTTGAGCTACTGCATTCCTCTCCTGAACCACACCTCATATCACAGAGTGAACTAAATGACCTGGCCAGAGATTTGGAGCTGCCTAAGAGTAAAGCAGAGCTGTGGGGTCGTTCAGATACTGAATAAAGGGAACTTTGTTGTTTTAAGTGATACTTTAGCTTGTTTTTCATAAGATATTCAATCACCTGATGTCTTAAGATATTTCTTGTTTATTTCTTGACAGATAAAGAAGTACAACTTAAATATTTTCAAAATATAAATAATATTTTTAAGCAAAAATGCCTAAATCTATTGTATAAACAGATGCGATTTTGATGTAAAACAATATCATTAAATATCTTGAATACATTAGCTAACCAGCACAGTTATCAATTGATTTTCAGTTCATCTTATCAAAAGAAATGAGATTTAGCCACTTTTATCTCGGAAGCAGATCGACTCCAAAAATTTGTAGACCAGTGTTATTATTCCTGATTATTAACAGGTCCTAAAGGTTTTTTAGTTTAAAGTGGATTTTTAGGACACATCTTCAGCCGTGCACCCCAGGATCAGTGGGTGTTTGGGCCATTACCACTAGACCCCCTCAGTGTCGTCTGGAAGGCTCCACCAGGGTTTATCACGTCTTGCGGCGTGTCCCTTCACCAGTTAGAGTTTGAAGTTACATGACGGACGGGGCAGGTCACTGTTTAGGTTCAAGGTTAAAATGACTGTGGTCCAACTCTAGTTTTGGTTGTTGGTGTAGTACTTTATTAAAGCTAAGCTAGTTTTACAAAACACTGCCTCCTGAGCCGAGCCACTTCAGATGGACTAGGGCAGGGGGGTCAAACCCATCTTAGTTCAGGGGCCACAAACAGCGGCAGCACTGAGAAGCAGCCACCAGGCCCAGACCCAGGTCCAGACCCAGACCAAGACCCAGGTCCAAGTCCAGGCCCAGACTCTGATCCAGGTCCAAGTTCAGTCCCAGGCCCAGGCCCAGGCCCAGGCCCAGGCCCAGGCCCAGGCCCAGGCCCAGGCCCAGGCCCAGGGCCTGCAGCAGTGAAATCCACCAGGTGAGGCCTGGATTCAACACCACCAACCGGGCGGCTGCTACTGTCAGGCTGACCTTCAAAGACCTTAAAACCATCCATCACAGTGACCACTAAAGAGGTAAAGAAGGACACTGAAGACTAAAAAACTTCTATGAACATGATGGGTCAGCATCTTGGAACCATATCAGAACAACAGCACACTATCATGGGCTTACTGAAGGAAACTGAGGAACTGAAAACGCTAACTCTGGAACAGAAAAGCTGGATGAACTTTGTGGAGACATGAGTGGCAGATTTAGAACAATACACATGAATAAATGATGGGATTCAGGCTTCTCGCTAGCGTCATTGAACGTTGGGGCCCCCGTCGCTGTCCCTGGGGGACTCCGATGCTGAGATTTGACCTGCGACGCTGTCATTCAACCAGCGTAGCGGTGTCTTTTTTGTGTGTGTGTGTGTGTGTGATCGTCCAGCGTAATGATAATGAGATTTGAATTTGAAAAAATACATTATTTGTCTCGGCACAAAGCGCTGCAGACAGGAAATGAGAACAAAAAAAAAACACCCCTTTGTGTGCCTTGGTATTGTCTGACGTCCGCCCAGCAACATCACTTGCCTGATTCTCCCGGACCCCCTACAAAACTTGTGCCAAGCGGCACGCACTGCGTACATGCCCCAGTGCCCCTACGCTATGAAAAAATCCTAGTGAGAACCCTGGGATTATTTGTGGACTGTCCCTCAAACCAGCCTCATATGCTCCTGCTCTGAGGGGGACACATAGAGAAGGGGATAACAATGAACAGGAGACCTCCACTGAGGCCCAGGTCACTCTGTATCTGCACTGGAGAAAACGCCCCTCTAAAAACACGTAAAAACAAATGAATACAAGATATTTTTACTTGAATTAAGTAAATAAAAAAAAAAAAAATCTGCCGATGGAACAAGTAAAACTTATCTTAGTAAGATTTCTTGAAATAAGATTTTCCAGATTTCTTGTCTAAAAATAAGTTCTTATATCTGACTGAAAAGTTACTCTTTAGATCACAGGTGTCAAACATGCAGCCCGTCGGCCAAATCTGGCCCACCCAAGGTTCCATTCTGGCCCAAAGGATGAAAGTGCAAAAATTAACCTGAACAGTCAAGGTTGTCATAATCCTATTGGTTCAGATTCCACATACAGACCAATGTGATCACAAGTAAAAATAACAACACAATAACCCATAAATAATGACAACTATAAATTTTCTTTGTGAAAAATTATGTGGAAAAGTGAAAAAAATAAGTGAAAAAAATAACATTACACTGTGAAAATATTTGCATTAACAAAACTATTCTTCCACAATAAAATGCAAATAAATACATAAATAAAAACAAAGATGAACAAGCCGAAATGTGCAATTTTAACAATATTTTGCCTTTTACTAAATCTTTTGTGCATTTATGGATCCACTGTGATCTGTAGTTGTGTAAGAGATGTATTATTGTGGAAATTGTTCAAATTTTAGTTCCAAACTCCAAAATTTTAACGATATTCTGCCTGTTACATAATGTTTATGTAACACTGTGTGTAATGAACACGTATAAGTAATAAGTCGAGGCATAATATTGTTAAAATTGCACAAATTTTTCAATGAAATTTCAGTTTTTTCAGGTTATTCACATCTTTTTTTGTAAAATGTAAATATTTTCATAATTTAACTGGGGTTTTTTTGTACTAAAACAAAAAGAAAAACTTAGATTTGTCATTATTTATAGGTTATTAAGTCATTATTTTACTGGTCTGGCCCGCTTGAGATCAAATTGGGCTAAATGTGGCTCCTGAACCGAAATGAGTTTGATACCCTTGTTTTAGATGACTATGTCTTATTTTAAGTGTGATGAGATATTTGGACTAGAAATGAAAAAAATATACTTGGTAAGATTTGGATTTTTTCCAGTGTTCAGAGTAAAGACATCCATGTCGACAGAAAGAGCACTGAAGCATGTCACAGCCTCCAGTCTCAGAATCCAAAGCTAAACCTGTGGTTATTATGAGATTTATTAATAGAAAGAACAAAATAGATTTACTGAGGCAGGTAAAAAAGATTAAAAGGATAAATAGTATATATCAATGAGCACCTCACAAAAGTGAATACAGAGTTGGCTATAAAAAATACAAACAAACAAGATTTCTTTAAAAAAACAAGGAAAAATTCTGGCTCCATGGACCTCCAACTGTAAGGTGTATGTTTAGACAAATGGTACCAGAGGAAGCTCCAGTTATTAGCATTAGAAGTTCTGAGCAAATACAAAGACTGTGTAGTATCAGCTGAAGTCTATTGGCTCAGTGTTTGTGTGATCGCACTTAACTTAATGTTAATTTAACCCTTAAAGACCCAAACATCCACCTTTAACCTAAACCATCTACTGAATTAAACTGTTTAATACCTGTTGATCCACTAATCCCATCAATCCATGTCAATAATTGGTGTAAAATACAATTATTCATCTTTTCATGGTCATCAGATATGACCCATTTGGACGTTCAGAGGCTCTGTAGTTACCATGGAAACGCCATCATCTTCTACAACATTGATTCACCAGTAAAACCCATGGAGTTGGATCAATGACAGTGGATGGACACACTGGGTTTATGTTCAGTTAATGAGAGATTTGACTGAAAAAGTCACTTTTACTGTAGTTTTCTCTTTTTTGACATAAAAACCTTCAACTTTAATCTCAGCTTTTATGAACATCTATAGGATCAGTGAATTAAATAAGGGAAAATACCTAATTTATACTGATAAAATAAAAAATACAGAAGATAATATTATAATAAATGGTGATAAATCACTTAAGAAAGGTTAGATAAAGAGAAAATGTCATTTGGGAACTGACATAAAAGTAGCACTGGGTTTTTATGGGCTAAATGATGATACATTAAGTGCAAATACACCTCATATCCATTATTGCCGTCTATAAAATGGTGTTTCAGGTACCCATAAATGGAATAAAAAATGTTCATTTAAATATTTGCAGTTTAAAAACCAAAATTTGTAAATTCTCTTCCATTGTATTAGGATCAAACTTTCATATAACGGCTGTTACAGAGACACACTTAGATGAAACTATAGAAGACACAGCTTTGGCAGCAGAAGGATACAATATATTCAGGCTTGACAGAAACAAATATGGTGGAGGAAGTGCATTTTCTATTCAGGGTCATATCCCAGTTCAAATAAGATGGAATCTCAGCATGTTTAGTATAGAAGTGCTTTGGCTTCAGGTGCATCTTCCACATGGTGAACCCATTCTGACGTGCTGTTGTTACAGACCACCAAGTGATAATACTGAACACTGGAATAATGGATGAACAATGATCCACAAAGCACCTGATACAAACCAGGAAAGGTTTATTCCTGCAGATATGAACATTGATTGGTTTTCTCATAATTGTTCAATAAAAAAACAAACAAAACAAAACACAATGACTGTATGTAAGCTAGTCCAGATAGAAAATTCACCTACAAGGATCCAAACGAACAGAGATGGGTTAAATACATCTACATGAATGGATCATATTTATACAAACTGTGTTATGAACAGGGTTAGGTTTAGGAACAGGGTTAGGAACAGGGTTGGGTTCGGAAAAGGGTTAGGTTAGGGTTGCTGTTCATTTGTGTGTTTCCCTCTCTTCGCATATTTTATGACACTGTCGACTATTTGCTATAAAACATGATAATCTTGTGGTCGTGCTTCAATAGTTGAGCTGTTTTCAGATTGTTTCATCTGTCTGAACATTTTTTTTTTTTTTTAATTTTATTTACTTTTTTTATTATTATTACAATTTTTGACTCTTCACTGTTACTTAATCCCTTTTTTTTAATCTATTTTACCTCAAGTAAAGAAGCTTCCTTATAATTCTGCACACCTTAATATAGGGTGGTAACATTTGAGGCCGTACTCTCTCCTCGTATACAAATATATGTCACCTGGGAATGACTAATTCCAACAAGAAATGTAACTTATATAGTTTGGAAAATAAAACTTGCATAAATATGATGATATGGTCAAAATACTCATGTGCCACATGGTGTATAAACCAATATAAAATTAAATAACAGTAAATCAACTGTGATGGACAGATCCTCCAAAAGAAACAGACAATAATAGTGTGATTCAGTGCATCTGTCCTGGTGGAGTGGTGCATTGTGGGTGTCACGTCTGCAGCTGGACTGACCACAGTTGGACTTAGTAGCAGTAGATGAGTTCCTTCAACCCCTCCGTTTCCATCCACACTCATATGTGACTAGAACTCCACATTAGACTGTTAGATTTTCTACATTCAACCTTTTTACACATGAAGGATTTTCCAGATTGAATCATTCCGTCCAGAAAACAGTGGTTGGGGCTCATAGTGGAATATTACTGCTCAAATATGTGAAGGCATGTGATGTAGAAGCCTAACCACAGCAGAGGAGATGAGGAGATAAGAATGAGGAGGAGCTGATGTCCTGATCAAAGACAGAGACAGTGAAGAGGACGACTCAGAGAAGAGAAGAGCATGAGAAACGACATGGACCACAGACTGATGATCATCTCTATGTCCTTCTGGATGCAAGGTATGAGGTGGACACACAGAGCTGAGTTCACCGCTGTCTGACAGCTTCATCTCCATGGTTACACAGCTGTCATGTGTGTTTGATATCAGTCATAGCGTGTGCTGATGGTCATGTGACTGTCATGAGGGTAAAGGAGTGTTAAATGTAGTTTATTTAGTTTATTTGTTCATTTGTCAGGGACTGTGTAGAGAAAACCTTCAACCCAGAGTAGAGATAGACCAGAGCAGATGAGAATGTTCATGTTCATGTCCATCTGTCATCCCAGTAGCAGGAAAGACAGATGTTAAAAAGGCAAACAGTAGCAGAGAATTCAAAAGAACAACAACACACTTAAAAGACGTCCCATCCAGTGGAGGTGTGGAATCCAGTCGGAGGGCAGAGTCAGTGCAGGCTTGGTTCATTCCATCCATGTTTGGAGTCTTGGTGGATCCATCTCTAACATGTGTGGTGTCCTTCAGTTCAGTGGGACTGTGTTCTGTTCTGTTTGGACTTTGGATGAGTAAAGCTGACTGTCCAAAGGCAGTTTAGTATCAGGGGCTGCAGCACTGGCATCTAGAAGAAGGACTGGTTCTGCAGTTGGTTCAGATTCAGGTGAACAGATGAGGAGGAGGAGCACAACTGTGTGTGTAACTGTGTGTGTGTGTGTGTGTGTGTGTTTGATCTCAATCCTAGCGTGTGCTGATAGTCATATGACTGTCATGATGGTAACTGAGGGTCAAACTCAGATCAGTGTGAATCCAGTCAAATATTGATGCTTTGATGAATCCTGTCTGTTCCAACAGTGACATCAGACATTATTTAGAAGGAGGAGCTGCTGACGGTGTCCATTACTGCCTTCTGTCATAGATACCATGTGATAAACCAGTGTAAATGTGTGTTGTGCTTTCATCAGCCTCAGGTTCTGTCTGTAACTTGTCTGTGTTGGATTTATGGAACACGATCAAACACATACATGTTGTGTTTCCTCTCAACACACACCAGTACATGAAGAGTCTGAACCACCTTTACTGATCCACTTCCTGTTTGTCACAGCAGCTGCTGATTCCAGCTCTCTGATTGGTTCCACAGTCTGTCCATTAACTGCTGTTCCACAATCCACTGACAGAACCTGTTCAACTCAACATCTGGGTTCAAATGATCCATATATGAGTTGAATAAGTCCAGATCAGTTCTGCTTCAGTGTTTTTAGAATTCAACCATCAAACAAAAAGTGAACAATAATCAGCGTAATGAAGTCTGGGTCCATTTCAGGTGATTAATTAATGACTCCTCCAGTTTGACTGATACTGATCCAACTCAGTGTGTCAGTTTCATCTCGTTGTTGTTCACCTACTGCTGTTCAATCATGTCATAAATTGTATTTGAACCTTCATCTGTGTCACATGTGCTGCTTTGGTATTTAGACGCCGTTTGTAAAAGTCAAAGCACAAACACCGTTCAGACAGATTTAGATCCAACCTAATCAGCCTCAGTTTCCTGTTTGGTTCCTAATGTGGACATGTTTGATTTCTAATCAGAATATTGTCCTGTTTTCATGGCTGTCCTTTGTGTTTTTCCTGCAGGGCTCCTGTCTGAAAACAACAACACTTCAACAGGTAAGAAATACATAAAGGAGGGATGTGAAATGGGTTGAAGCTGAACATCCTGGTTCAGGTGGTTTTCATCTGAACAAACTGGAGCCAATGCAGAGGATTCAGGAATGATGGGTTTACAGAAGCTCCACTGAGCACGCTCAGCTCCTGTTCCTGACATTTGGACAAGTGTGGCTTTAAAGATCCACAAGTGAAGGAAACACTGACAAACAGGAGCAGACTGAGCCATTCAATTCACTGACTGAATGAACGAGGGATGAACTGAGTCCGTTTTTACACAGAAAATCTGTCAGTGGGACTGAAAACACTGTTCGCACATGGAAACCATATATGGTCAATAATCCAGTCAATGTGGTCCAGATGGTGTATTGTGGTTCTGGACTGGACTCTGACTGGTCTGTCTTATTTCTATACAGAGTCTGTCCACTTCAGGTTGGTGGGAGGAGCCAGTTGTTGTCATGGTGACCTGGAGATGAAACGACAGGATGGAAACTGGAAACCAGTCGAAGGGATATTCTGGTACAAGAAGTTAGGAAACAGAGTTTGTGCAGAACTGGACTGTGGATCTGCAGTTTCACTGAGACGCAGAGATGAGTTTTCAAGTATAGATAGTTGGTGGATCAGATCTGACTGTGATGAATCTGCACTGAGGGACTGTTTTACATCTGACGCATTTCTCTTTTCATTCCTGGAGCTGAATTGTTCAGGTAAGAGTATTAACACTGAACCCTAACCCCCACACTGTCACTATGGGCTCCAGACTCTGTGGACTCTCAGATCCTGGTTGGTCCAAGACTTCAACTCAGATTTAATGTGAACTCACACAAACTGATCAGTACAATCAATCAATCAATCAATCAATCAATCAATCAGTCAGTCAGTCAATCAATCAATAATATCCATGTCCACAAACACACAGCTGATTGAACATCATGTCACACAGAGGAAACAAACCAAACCCATATGAATGTGAGTCCACTACAGTCCAGTAAAATCCACTATATAGTCCAAAACCCCATACCCCGGTCTACTCCAGTCCACTAGAGTCCCTTAGAGTCCACTTCAGACTCTAGTTTTTTTTCCAGTCTTCTTCCATCTGTGTCCACAGACTCTGTCAGACTGGTCCATGGGTCCAGTGTGTGTTCAGGCAGACTGGAGGTCCGCTCAAACCAGTCCAGGTCCTGGTCCTCAGTGTGTGAAGGACACTTGGACCTTCATGGTGCCCAGGTGGTCTGTAGGGAGCTGGGCTGTGGGGCTCCTGGGCTCCTCCAGGGGGCGCTCTATGGAGAAGCGGAGGCTCCTGTGGTGCAGACGTTCCAGTGTGAAGGCCATGAGTCTGTTCTGCTGGACTGCGGAAGCTCAGGGTCACAGACCTGCTCATCTGGAACAGCTGTGGACCTTACCTGCACAGGTGGAGCTTTAATTGACAGCAACTTCTATCAGTTTACTCACTTTGATCTCATTTATCTGTCATTTGTATTTGATCAGATCCTGATGATGTCAGACTGGTGGGAGGAGCCAGTCACTGTATCGGTAAAGTACAGATCAAACATCATGGAGAATGGAGAGACGTGGGATATGATGTTTTTTATTCCTATGATCCCTGGACCCTGAAGGCAGCAGATGTCATATGTCATCAAATTGACTGTGGATCTGCTGTTTCTGGGAGAAGATCTGTTTTTCCTGGTCCATCTGATCCATCTGATCCTGTGTGGTCCATCCGCCCCACCTGTTTTCTCTCTACATCTACAATGACGGACTGTGTGTTATCAGATCCTGACTCCAGAAGCTCCCCCCTGTCCCTCACCTGTTCAGGTAAGTCTACTGATGATGGTCCTGATTCTGTCAGAGTTCTTCCCTGAGTCCATTCAGGTGTGTTTTATCTGAGCTCTGTCAAACCAAACCCAGTCAGACCAGGTCCACACATTGGACAGTTGGACTGAAACATCAAACACATGGAGCTGAATTCAGTTCCAGTCCATGAATGTGGTCACATGACTCTTCTTTCCAACAGCTCAGAAGGACTGAGTCCATTTGTTTGAAGTGGACTTTGTGTTGGTCCATGTGCTCTTTTTCCAGCTCTATGTGGGTCTGCTGGACTCTGAAGACACCATGAAAACATCACTGACACTAAACCATCTCCTTAAATGCAGATGTTTGACATGAGCCACATGTTTCCAGTGGTCTGAGATGAACCAGTGCACAGGTCACTGATCAAACACACTGCATTATGGTGCATTCACTGACCACTGGGATTCTGTGTGTGCATCAAACCCACTGCCTTTGAAAAGACCCCACTCACACATATTGAATGTTCAGTCTGACTTCAGAATGACTGTGTCTCCACCAGCGTTAACGTTAAACTAACTCTAATCTGTGACTGAGGATCCACACAGTGGACCTGAGGCAGAGCCCTTTGGTGCTTTAGGCCAACTAGGCCAATGCTTAGAGCCCCCAAGCCACCAGGGGGCCCTAAAGCTGCATGTTCTTCCTCATCTGAGGAGAATTCAAATGTCCTGTCTTTATCTGTAGCTATCTCATGTGTTTATTACATCCCTTATATGCTTAGAAAATAAATGTAGGATAAGAATAAAATAAACTGATGATAGGCTGTAGCTGGTGTTTTTGTGGCATTATTAGGTCATATTCGTTGGACCGCACTGTCACACAGTTAGTGATGTATCGGGCCGCCGACAGGTATGATGGAAATGACTGACAGCTACCCACCTACCATTCCTGTTATCCAAAGTATTAAACAAAACAAACACCACAATGGCATCAAAAGCCCCTTTTACACAGCACTTCTGTTGTGGGAATATTTCACCTTTATTCCAGAATGACGTCTGTGTAAATGCAATGTGGGGATCATGTGGTCTCACCTCTGTCATGACTCTGTATCGCCTCTGGAGGTAGGAACAGAGCCCTGATAAAGGTGGGATCAGGATTCTGGAACGCTGTGGAAAAGGAACACCTCTGGTTCCACAACCAAGGTGTGAAGTTTGGATGACAGCGACCCCCAGCGTGGGAGAGACAGCGGGCACATATGGAGGCACCAGTATGATTCAGCTACAGCGCCAGTGACATGTAACCGCAGCGGGCAGGATGTCAGGCATGAAGCCGGCTGCAGCGGGCTGGTCGCGGTAGCACAAGGCAGCTGCTGCAGAATCCAAGCCGGTGCCTCCATATATGTCCACTGTCTCTCCTGTGCCGGAGCTATTTAAAAATGAGCGTTGCATCACCACCCCTTTGGTTCTGGAACACAGGTCCACTGTGTAGAAGTCCAGCCTGTCTCACCTGTTCCACCTTTGTCTTGGCTGTGGAAATCAGACAGTAGTGGAAAAAAGGTGGATCACCATCTGACCTTTTTTCTGGGATCAGTGTAAAAGTGGCTAAAAAGAAGATGTCTCAGCAGTCGTTGTATTTTCTTATTTAAAGTAAACATTTTTTATAAACACTCCAAATCTGACTTTGTTTTCTTTGAGGACGTTGTGTCTCTGGTTGAACTGGTCCATGAGTCCTATTTAGTTCCTGTGTCACTAATGACTGACAGGAGGCTTTGAAAGAGTCCACCCTCACACTCCCGTCTGTCCAGGGGCTTTTGTGTCTTTAAACATGTCTGTGTGTTGTTGTGTGTCCACAGACTCTGTCAGACTGGTCCACGGTTCCAGTCGGTGTTCAGGCAGACTGGAGGTCCGGTCCAACCAGTCCTGGTCCTCGGTGTGTGAAGAGGATTTGGACCTTAATGATACCCAGGTGGTCTGTAGGGAGCTGGGCTGTGGGGCTCCTGGGCTCCTCCAGGGGGCGCTCTATGGAGAGGGGGAGGCTCCAGTCTGGACCAGTGAGCTCCAGTGTAAAGGCCATGAGTCTGCTGTCCTGGACTGTAGAAGGTCCAGCTCAGCTGGGAAGACCTGCTCACCTGGAAAAGCTGCTGGACTCACCTGTTCAGGTACCAAGGGGGCGTGGCTTTCATATGAAGGACTTTTACATGTCCAATGAGAGAATGAGGGATCGCACAGGTCATTCCTTCCCACAGCCATCAGAATACAGAACAGTTCACAGGAACCCCCCCCCATATCCAACCATGTGCAAACATAATGTAAATATGAATATAATATTTACATTTAAATCTAAATTTATATAAATACTTGTAAAAATAGCACATTTTTCATTGTTCATGCTTCTTACCTTACCTTACCTTTCCTTGCTTGGACTCCTTTCTTTGTCTGTGTAGGTTATCATTTGTCCAGGTCATGGTTTTTCTCAGTTCAGCTGGACTGGTTCAGTTCTTTTGAAAACGTTTCGTCTCTCTTTGTCTCTTGGATGAGAGTCCAAACATTTTCTAAACAGCTGAACCAGTCCTCCTGTCTTTGTGTCTCTGCTCAGATCCAGCTGGTGTCAGGTTGGTGGGACAGCAGAACCGCTGTGCTGGTACTTTGGAGATCCAACACCAGGGACAGTGGAGACCAGTAGGAGATCGTAATAAACTCTGGAACCTGAAGTCTGGATCTGCTGTGTGTCAGTATCTGGACTGTGGATCAGCTGTTTCAGTCAAAAGAACAGATGATTCTACATTCAGACCTGTGTGGTCAGTGTCAGTTCCTTGTGTAAAGCTGACATCTGGACCGAGGGATTGTGTTGGACTAGATGAGCCCAATTACCACTTTTCTGGTGTGGATGTGGTGTGTTCAGGTACAAATGGACACAAACTGTGTCTTAACTGAATTCTCAGTGACCAGATGGACGTTTAAAGTTACATCTAATGAATCTTTTCATTTCATCAGTTGATTATTTTGTCTCAGTTCATTGTTTTTTCTGCAAAATGTGTCAGATATTGACCTTTGACCTTTGTAACATCCAGATCCCAAATGAACGTCTTCATTTGGACCAGATGAGGCTGAAAACACAAACATATTTACATTAGTCTCATTTAGGACAAAAGGACCAAATGTTGACATGTGAGACTCTAAACCCACCACATGTCTGTCATTTTTTACCCATAATGCCTTTGAAGGTCAGCTGTGCTCTAAATGACCCATTCCTCCATGTTTTCATTGGTCAGTGTTCATCCCATCCCAAACTCCTGTGGATCAGATCCATCTGTGTCTCTGAGGAGGATGGATTCTCTGACTGCTTGTTTGTGCTCATGTGTGCTGCTTGGTCCAATCATGTCTCTGTGTGTGGACAGATCTGCTGCCTCAGCCCAACATCTCCCTGTCTGACGGGGTCTTTGGGGTCTACCAGCAGGGGTTCTGGGTGCTCGTCGACTCCGACTTCACCATCACATGCTCTGTCCAACCACAGTACCCAGGAGGCTCCTTCCAGCTGATCTCCGACACCAAGAAGCCGCTGAACCTCACCCTGCCGGCTGTCAATCACTCCGCCCACTTCCTGTTGTCTTCCATGGGCTACGCCCACCGAGGGAACTACACATGTGTTTATCACGTGGACGTTTATAACCACAGCTTCTCGTCGTCTCAGAGCCCCGCCCTCTATCTCACTGTTGGAGGTAACACCAGGACAAACACACACAAAACACCCACAATGCATCAGTAACAGTCACATGACCATGTTCCACAATGTTCCCAGTGAGCAGAGTGAACAGGTGTGAGCAGAACCACGTTGGTAGAACTGAGATGAGGTAAAGCCGGTCCAGTTGAACCTGTCAGAGACTGGGCTGAACCAACAAACACTCCTTTAATCTGAGCTCAGTTCAAAGCACAGTTGAGTTTAAACCCAGGTTTAAACCCAGTCCATCCAGTTGAATGTGAAGCCCAGTTAGTGTCCACAGTTCAAGGTGCATCTGTACATGTGTGTGTGTGGTCCACATGTCCAGGGTCTAGAGGGGGTCCACTGGTATCAGTCAGTCTATGAGCTGCAGCAGATGGAGGTCTGGACCAACACAGTTGGACACATGGTGTCAAATCTGTCCAATAGGACGAGTCCACTTCAACAACATCAACCAACACTTTGAATTCAACTGTCTGCCTCATTTTCAAACTCTTCTTTAAACCCACCTCTGTTCTTTGGCTTTTCACACCGCGTAGGTTGTTGATTTGATGTGCACGGATATTTGATCTGGGGTGGACAGACTATTGATTTAGGATGTTTCACTGTGTTTTCATCTTAGTATTTGATCTTCTTATTGTGTTTCTTTTACTGTACAGCGCCGTGGAAACTTTTGTGTTTATTTAACCCATAAAGACCCAGTGTTACTGTAGTGGCACTTCCAGAATATGGTTTTCTATGTATTTAAGTTTTCTTCAATGATTTTTCACAATTTATTATGACATAATCCTCTGTATTTTGTGTTTTTTCAGTGAACATCAGGTATTTTCCTATATTTAGTTTATTGATCATATAGATGTTCATAAAAGCTCAGATTAAAGTTGAAGGGTTTTATATCAGAAATAGAGAAAACTGAAGAAGAAGTGACTTTTTCTGCAAAATATGAACATAAACCCAGTGTGTCCATCCACTGTCATTGATCCAACTCCATGGGTTTTACTGGTGAATCAATATTGTAGAAGATGACGGTGTTTCCACGGTAACTATGGAACCTCTGAACGTCCAAATGGGTCATATCTGATGATCATGAAAAGATGAAGAACTGTATTTTACACCAATTATTGACATGTATTGATAGGATTAGTGGATCAACAGGAATTAAACAGTTTAGATCAGTAGATGGTTTTGGTCGTCAGTGGACGTTTGGGTCTTTAGGGGTTAAATTTGTGCTTTATCAGTAAAAATGGATTGGATTGAACTTCAGCTCAGAACTCAACTCATAGTTTCAAAAAACCAGTCCGACTCCAACCTGTCAATCAAGGTGGTTTTGACAGAAGTGAGAGAAAATGGAGAAATAAAACAGCAGATTGTAAAAATAAGAGTGTGAGTGGAAAGGACATGAAAGCTGGTAAATGATCAGATGAAAACATGTTGGAACACAGATGTGAAACAGTGAAAGTTGAGTTTCTAATGGATCAGTCTTTTTTTGAGGCTTTTACAGACGTATATTTGCACTGGAGTTCCAGACGGTAAACACTAAACTAACTAAAAAAATATGTCACATACATATTTAGGATCACATATGAAAGTGCTTTGGATCAGATTAGTGCTGTTCAAACTGTCTGTAACAGATCAGATCCAGGTCACATATGGGCAGATAAATCAGATTTGGGCCTCGTTCACCTGCATCTGAACGGAGCCTCAGACACAAATGTGACTTCAGTCTGAACTAAGACTCAGAATCCCACTGAGCTCAGCACAAACATCCTCAGGATGAAAATATGTCCCATTGGTGCAGGTTTTCTGCAGACTGAATACACTGGGCTACAATTATGACCCCGCCCCCCAAAGGGGAGGGAAAGGCTATTGTTTTTGGTCCAGTTTGTTTGTTTGTTTGTTTGTTTACACTTTAGCAGCAAAGCTACTGTTTGAATTCAGTCCTAATTGGGTTTATAGATTACCAGTGACCCAGAATAGATGTGATTACATTTTGGGAAAAGTAGGTCAAAGCTCACATTTTTTAATTAATTTTTTAAAATCTTTTTTTTTCCATTTACTTATAATGGGTGAAATTTTAAATGTCTATAAAAACATAGTTTTGTTTTAATTTACTTCAAACTTGGCTCATATATAGAGGCTTTTGTTCTCCATCACTCTGACATAAATCTAAGGCTTATATATTTTTTCACATTTTGGGTAAATTATTTTCATTTTCCCCCATTTCTCTAACATTGTGGTACTCCACCGTTGTAAAGGATCAGGAAATCAGTAAAAAAAAATTTTTTAAAAAAGCACCTGTCAAAAATTCATCATTTCTAATAAACTTATTGTGAGAAAAGAAATGAAGTTGTTCTAATAAATGAATGTGATTAAAGTTGCTGTGGGTTAAATGTTGAGCTGTGGAGGTGAAGGTTCGAGTCTGTGACCTTGAAATAATATCCAGGAAATAACATCAAAACAGCCAAAGTCCTGAAAACATACTGTGCATTTATTTATTCAACTTCATGAACATTATCACGACACAAGGGTGTAGAATAAGCTCCAATAGGTGCGAAGGGGCGGGGTTTGTTGGGCCTGACACCACTGGGTTAGAAATGATCTGCCTCAGATTAAATGTGTTCAATGTTCCAGATTTGAATCAGATTAATTGTTAAACTAACGACCACAGTGTTGGTTTGCTGCTGTTTTCCAGGTATATGATGGTGTGTTCTAACACATATATGTTGTTTTGTGTCCATTTATCCAATAGATGTGTAAATGTTCCACTGATAGAACCTGTCCAGTCCATGTATTGTCATGTGCAGACAGTGTTTGAAGTCGATCTGACACTAATATTCCTTTGGACTTAAACCCATTCTCTGGTTAATTTTCCATTTTCCCATTTGGAGCCCAGACTTGATGGTTGTTGTTGTTGTGTTTCAGACTTGGTGACAAATCTGATCATCAGGGTGGTGCTGGTCCACTTCATCCTGATCATGGGGACCATCTCCCTCTACTTCTACTGTCGGGTCAGTTCACAGCTTTATTCAAACCAGCAAAGTTTATTTCTACAGCACCTTTCACAGACAAGACAAGTCACAAAGTGCTTCACAAAAGAGAATAAAATACAAATAAGAACACAGATAAAATTACAGTCATAAAAAGGTCTAAATTTACAATAATAAGTTGGTCATACAACAATTCTTTATCTACTGCCGTTGAAATACATGGACAAACAAGTGAGTTTGGAGTTTTGTGTGTTTATTCAACACACTAACACACTTCAATGCTGACATGGGACGCTTCTGCCAAACTGGGTTTACCTCCAATATTTGTCACATATGTTTCTACATGTTTCAGAGGCTCATGGTGTGGAGAAGACAATCACAGAATAACGGCCGATAATGTAATAACAGCCGATAACATTGTAAAAGTCCTGAACTGATAACGTAATAACTTATTACATTATTGGCCAGGTAAAAAAAAAAATCTCTGCAAATGTAATAACTGAGCCAATAATGTAATAATATATGAATATAACTGTATTTAAGTTTCATTTATTAGATAGAACCGTGATAAAATCACAGAGAGAGAGAGAGTGAGAGGGAAAGAGAGAGAGAGGGAGATTTGATCACAGTTCTAATAAATGAAACTTAAATACAGTTATATTCATATATTATTACGTTATTGGCTCAGTTATTACATTAGCAAAGATTTTTTTTTTTTACCTGGCCAGTAATGTAGTAAGTTATTACATTATCGGTTCAGGGCTTTTATAATGTTATCGGCCATGATTACATTATCAGCCATTGTTCCGTTCTTGGCTTCTACATGGTGCTTTTCCACCGTCAAACAACAATGACCTTCATGTGTGTGTTTCATGGTTTTACTGTGGACATTTTTCATCTGGAAAATGTCCACACAGATGAGATCACATGACTCAGGTGATGTGATGGTCTAAAGCTCCAACCTGGAAGGACTGAGGATGGGAACTCCAGTCTGTGGAGTCCAAGTCCTGGATTTAGTAAATCCACCTCCTGTCTGTTCCAGTCCACCAGGAAAAGTCCCAGACAAACACTGAGACTGAACGTCTGTGTGCTTTCAGAGCCGTCCCATGTCAGCATTATTTCACTGATCAGGTGGATTTATTCAGTGACTGAATGGACTTTACATGGACTCACACACACAAGTGACACCAGCACATGATGGATGACATGTTTGTTCTAGGCCAGTAGGGGGCGCTGCAGACTGAAGGCATGCAACACAGGATGAGATGCACCACCACAGCAACCACCACGACCACAGCAACGTCAACGTCTACATCCACGTCCATCCTGCAGAATAGTTGTGTGTGTTGTTTGTGTCCCAGTCCCAGTTCTTTTCCTGGAGTCCTGGTCCGGTCTGAATGTTCAGTGTGTTTGTGTTTCAGTGGTTCTGGTTCTTCTTGGACTTGGACTCAGACCTGTTCAGTCCTGACTCAAAGGACAGCAGAGGAACTGTTCAGCACTTTGATTCACGCTCACACATGAACTCTGCTCTGACAGCAGCTGCAAACACTTGGAAATCCTTCATATGGATGAATTCACCACTTTTCCTGGGCTGTTCCTGTAGTTTGAAACCAGAGTTCTACTAGAGTTTGGAGTTTTTATTCAGTCTGTCACTGTGCTTTTATGTCTTTATGTCATTCTACGTGTTTGTGAGTTTGTCGTGTTTTTCTGTGTCAGTATCATCAGGGCCAGTTCTCGCAATTTTGGCGCCCTAGACGAGATATGACCCCCCCCCCCAGATACACACACACACATGCACGCACACTCACTCACACACACACACACACACACATATATATATATATATATATATATATATATATGTAAATGTACATATATATATGGGGGGAGGGGTCACGAAGAGGAGATGCGTGAAGCAGCCAGCAGTAAACCAGATAGAATCATATATAAACCAGATAGAAACATATATAAAAAAGCTTAGCAGCAGTAAACCAGATAGAAACATTTATAAACCAGACAGAAACATATATAAACCAGCTTAGCAGTAGTAAACCAGATAGAAACATATATAAACCAGATAGAAACATATATAAATCAGATAGAAACATATATAAACCAGATAGAAACATATATAAACCAGCTAGGAGGGAACATTCCCACATCTTTGGCGAACATTCCCTATAAGTTGTGTTCAGGGTTTCAAGAAAACATTGTCATTAAATGTTAAAAGAACATTTTAAGAATGTTTCTCATTTAATATAATGTTCCTATAATGTTAACTGTTAACAGAGGAATAACGTTTTAGGTCCAGGATTCTGTGGATGTTTTGGGGATATTCTTTAGGAAACAGATTCTAGAATGTTCTACTATAAAACGTTCCTACAATGTTAACTGGTAACAAATGAAGAACACTCTCCTAACAACATTCAAAAAATGTTTTAAGGATATAATTTAGGCCTCAGATTACAGGACATTTTTTTATGACAGTTTCCCACAATGTTACATGATATCAAAGAGAGAACATTCTGAAAGCAACATTTGGAAAATGATTTGGAGATATTATTAAGGCCTCGGATTATAGAATTTTTTTTTCCAGAATGTTCCTATGATGTGATATGTGAACAAAGGTAGAACATGTTGCCTGTAACATTCTGAGGAGGTTTTGGGGACATTGTTTAGGGAACAGATTAATTAATGTATTAATTAATGTAACATGATAACATAGTTAGAACATTCTCAAAGGTACATTTGGAAAAATTTTTCAGAATCTTATTAAGGCCTCGGAATACAAAACATTTTTTATTAAACATTTTCTACAAAGTTACATGGCAACAGAGGAAGAACATTCTGAAAGAAATATTTGGAAAATGATTTTGGAATGTTAGACAGCAGAACCAACCCATAAAGATGGAAGACGCTAAACAGCGTTGGCTCTCTGGTTGGAAATATTACTACAAAAAACCCCAAGGATGAATAGTTGTATACAGTTGTTTTGTTGAAAGTGCTGAAGGTGTTTAATAAACACATCAAGTGCAGAAATATTTCCTTCTTTCTTGAGTCTCCTTGCTCATGCAAAATGAAACGTAATTAATATAGATTAAAAATGAATGATATTTAATCCTGATCATTTAAAATATTTCCACAGCAATCCTGTGATTAATCTGATTAAAAATTTTAATCGTTTGACTGCACTAACTAAAAAACAAATCAGCGGAAAAGAATATGTACAATATAAACATAACGCAATAATTAGATGCAATGTAAAAGCAATGTCCACATTCATGTCATTATTTCAGTCCACTCTATGATATTGAGATGTCATTTCAGTCACTCCCTAATATAACATAGAGAAGGCCTTTTACCTGCTCTTTTGTAATATAATATAAAAAAAAGACTCAGGTCTTTTACCTGCTCTTTTGTAAAGTGTCTTGAGATAACATTTGTTATGACTTGGAGCTATACAAATAAAGATTGATGGATTGATTTATATTTATTGTACTATTTGAATCAAAAGTGATTTTCTTGCAACAAATCTTAAGTAGCTAAAGTACAACTAAAAGTAAATTCTGCATATTTTTACATCTATATTGTACATGGTATATTTATTTATACTATGGGTTGACCAATTATAGACCTGGCTTATTTGGATCTGATATTCAGCATTTTCCTGATAATCAAAATCATGCTCTTTGTTTCGATTGATGATCAAATAAATGCATTACTTTGGCTCTGATGTATACGGAAGAGGATTAAGGCCTCAATATGTATGTATATTTTTATTATTATTCTGAGAAAAAAGTTAGAATTCTGAGATTAAAGTCAGAATTCTGAGATGAAAGACTTTAATCTCAGAATTTCTGAGTTTTCTCAGAATTCTGACTTTTTTCCTCAGAATAATAAAAAAAAATTACACCATTTTTTTTTCAGTGACCCTAACCCTCTTCCATAGATTTGGCAACTGCAAAACATCTACCTGCAAAATGTATACAGTAGCATACTCAAGTAGAGTACTGTACCTCAAAGATGTATTTAAGTACAGTTCTAAAGTAAATGTACTTATCACTGCAAATGACAGATGTATGCAAAATACAACAACATATTGAAAATAGGTTTGTTTGAAAGGCGTGCATTCTGAAATTCAAGTTTCAGCCTTGCACCAATCGCTAGCCGAGAAATGGCGATAACCTTTGACCCTGCCGCTGCCAGCCAATCACAGCCAGCAGGACACGGAAGGAGCCATTGAGAACGGTTTACTGAGATCTGCACCTGAGGTCAAGCACCAGAAGAGGACAGAGGACATAAAGGAATGAGATACAGTGGATTCACCACAGAAGGACATGGTGGTTCAAAACGGTAAGGTTACAGGAACTGTTTGAAACTGATAACGTTACTCTGGCTGAAGCTACTTTGTTGACCACAAGCTAACGCTAGCCCCGTGTGTCGCTGTGCTAAACACCAGTAATGTCAAGCATGTGGTTAGAAGTTGCTGGGAAGCTGGGCACAAAATTCACTTTTTTATCCACCACTAAATGGAGAAATTAGTGATCGTTTATATTTTACTTGTCACGTAATAAATTAAGGTGTTTTTTTAAGGATGAGGGAAGCATCTCTACCAGTCACTAGCTATTGTACCAGCATGTGGTGTTGTAAGTATCTGTGAGTTATCTGCGCCACATGCGTTTATTACTTACTGTTAATGTTAAGAGTGTTTTTTCTGATTGAATCGAAGTAGTTAGTGTTAAGTGGTTATCTGAACGACAAACAATTGAAGCAACACTGACTAGGTGAATGGATATGGCATGCCGGTAGATTTAAGAATAAAGGCATCCTGCCGGTTTGGCAGCGGGAGAAGTTGAATCCCAATAATAAAGAACAGGAAGTGAACCCCAGTGTTAAATATGACTTGAGCTCTTGTTTTGTTTCTGTGATGGTGTAAAGGTGTTATGTAATTATAGCCATTTAATTACTTCCTCTGTTTAGTTTATATTAGGTTGGTAATAATTAGAGCCTGACCGATATGGGAAATTTTGGGGCTGATACTGATATTGGGGGCTAAAAAAAGCCGATATCAATATATCGGCCGATATCCGATATTTGTTGATAACTGATATATTGGCCAATATATGAAATAAGAACATTGATCTACACAGTATATAATAATCTTATATTAGATAATTGTGAACAGGTGGATTAACAGTTGCATAAATCTTTGTTTATGTCACAAAGATAATTTACACAACTTTCAAACGCTGTATAATAGTCTGATATTAGACTAGTCTATGACCTGTGGGGAACCACGGGTTGTAGATGTGGTAGTTTTTATGCTGGGGAGAGCGGACTTTTGAAAAAGATGTGAGACTATATTTTATAAGTTGTGATATAATAATTGTTTGGTAAATCTTTTTTTTTTAAATGTAAGCGACACCTACCTTTAATGAGTCCAACTACAAAGCAAGCTATGCACGCACAAAAAAAAATTAGAACAAAAAATATTTCTTACCACAAAATTATGTTTTCCCGCACAAATTTGGATGTGTCTGCCTCACGGCACTACAACTTCCCATGTGGACTAAGGACTAAACTGAGCATGTGCAGAGTGAATTAGGTGAGTCCTAAGTCGTTCCTGATTGGAGCAATGGGCTCTATGCACAGCCCCACTACTTCCTGAACTTCAGGTGGCTCCTTTATTTCCTGTCTTTGATTATTGGACACACTGATTAATCCAGGTGTGTCTGCTACTTCTTGTTGTGACTACTGATTAATTAGGCACACCTGCATTAATCAGTGGGTCCAATAATCAAAGACAGGAAATAAAGGAGCCACCTGAGGCTCAGGAAGTAGTGGGGCTGTGCATAGAGCCCATTGCGAGTGTTACAACTGACCTGTGTTACAACTGTCCCCGGTCTCCCCTACACTATTAAAGCTATACCTACTGATGTGACATTTCTCACAGCACTTAGTAAAAGTTTGAACATGAACAGCCCTCCTCCCTCCAAATCCCCACCCACTTCCCCCTGCCTGAGATTTGACGCTCCCCTTCTCTCACCTGATGTGCGCGGTGGAGGCGGAGGTGGAGGTCTGGTCCGCTTCGGCATGTCTGCGGACGCCTCCTTCAATAATCAGACACATCATCCACCTGCCGCGGCCCCTGTTTCATCAGTAGACCCTGTATTTAAGGGTCTGGTCTGTGCAGCGCTGGGTCAGTGTCTGCACTGCAACACGGAGATGAGGTCCTCAGGTGATGGGGGCGCGCATCGTGAACGTGTGGCCTCCGTGAATTTTCCGTGGACATTTGAGGCTTCATAGTCCATACATTTATCATCCTACATAATCCTACACTGTGTGACACCAGGTACATGTACGTGTTTGAGTCCCATAGTCATAAAAGCTGAGCTCTGTGCAGACCTGTCTGTTTAGTCCAGTACACCAGACCTCCAGACTTTTATCTCCATCCTTCATTCATCAGACTCCTGTTTTTTCCCCTTAGTTGTTGTTTCTGTTAATAAATCAGTTTTTTCCCTTCCACATGTGCATTTGAGTTCTATCCATACACATCCTAGACAGTAGACTGTGGTCAGTGACAGGAGAAGCAGCGTCAGTGAAGCGTCAGATTCAGAGGGACACATATCGGATGCAGAGATGGCGATAATGGATCGGATGCTGGGCGGCCATAATGGACGATTGACAGGAGGCTCAGCCAGGTTCGGCCAATTATTTCATTTGGACCGAATAAAATGATTGGTCGAATTTTATTAGAAATATATGAGAATTAAACATTTTTCAGTTTCAATACCTGGTGGATTTCTTTTACATTTTAGTTTGACACACGCTTATTAGGAGCATTTTAAAATGACAAAAGAAAAGTGTAAAAATGCCACATCATACGGTATAGCTTTAATACCCAGACGTGCCTGCAGAATGAAACTGTGAGGTAGACAAGAAGTGCACGGACATGAGTGTGTGTGTGGGGGTGCACTGGGAGTCACACAGTTATTTGACTCTGCTTTGTTTACTTGAATATTATCTAGTACTTACCATTACCAGTCATTGTAATACTATCACTAGATATTAAATCTATTTTACTTTGAAATTACTTAGTTATATCCAGTAACTGCTGTGTAATTAGTGGCCTATAATTTAAAGGTCTCCCAAAAAGAGAAATGATAATTTTGAAATTATTCTGATTTTAAATACCATTTTTATTCCAGTGCAGGTGGATAATGCCAGTGGACCATCAGTGACTGAGGACGATGATGCAGGTGAACTGAATACTGAAACTACAGCAGCACTTGATGGGAGCAGAACCCCCACACTTTATTCAGACTCAGACCAAATTAAGATTGTTTTTCTTCATTATCACGTTATTTTTAGACATTTCGAGGTGGGTGATATGAAGATGCATATATCTTTTTTTGTGGCAGAATGTTAATTTAATTCATTTTTAAGTACAAGCTACAAGCTTTTGTGTTTAAAATAAAGAAGAGCTTGCGACATCTGTTTGAACTTTGGTTTCTCTCCTGCTTCCATTTGCATTTTCAGATGTCTGCTCTCAGGAGTTGTGTGAAGTTGCTTCTAAAAAGAAGTTGCATGCTAACACTTTTAGAATGGTTTTTACAGAACATCCTAAATCTTTTTGGGAACAAAAAAAACAGCTGAAAATGTTTTAAGTACATTAGGGCATAATATTTTAGCAATGTTATAATTTAACATTTTCTGAAGGTGAACCCATAATATTTTTAGAATGTTTGCAGAGAACGTTATCCAGGATAATTCTGGGAACGTAAAGAAAACTTCCCGCTCAAAATATGTTTAAGAACATTAGGGCATAATATTCTAACAATGTTGTCACCAAACATTTTAAGAAGGACACCACAAAACATTTTTGGAATCTTTGCAGAGAATATTATCCAGGATAATTCTGGGAATTTAAAGAAAACTTCCCGCTCAGAACGTTTTAAGAACATTAGGGCATAATGTTTGAACAATGTTGTCACCAAACAAAAACTTTCCACTGAGAACATTACAAGAACATTTTTGGCCACATTCTCAGAACGTTTTGAGAACAAAAAATTGCTAGCTGGGAATTTTCATCATGAACGACAGCTGGATGGTGGTTCGCTACGAGCAACGCCATCCACACCATCAGTCACCTGGGGAGGGGGGTCATGGTCAGGGCTGGAGGAAGGATCATGCACTGCCCGACTCCTTTAGAGGAGGACAGGCTTGGTCACCTCCCCCTCCGCCTAAACCCTTAAACCCTAAACCTTTAAACCCTTAAACCCTAAGCCTAACTGTTAGGGTTTAAGGGTTTATGGTTTAAGAATTATTTGTTCTAGTTTCGATGCTTCATGTATGATGTCCACATTTGTGGACACATAGTTTAACTCACTTTCCAAAGGGTTCTAAAGGCAATATTCTCCAGACCACATGGGGGCAGTGTCTATAGACCCTAAACAATACAATGAACAAAAGGATTATCTTAGTTGTAGAATGTGGACTGATCTGTGATCTCCTAAAGTTAACCTCCTCAGACGCAGACATGGGTTTTACTGTCCACGTTTGGACACGAGTTTCACAGCTTTATAAAAAAACCCAAACAAACCTAAAACTGTCCACCGCAAAGGACATACCATAAAAAAAAAAAGAAAAAGAAAAAATGCATCTGAAAAACTGTTGCATCAATTATTGAATTCAAAAAAGCCCGAACTTGTACTTTCCTGGGTCTCATGAAGTTAAATATCTTCTTAATAAAACCATAGTATAAAAAAAAATTTAAAATGCATTTCAACTTTAGCCTAATTTTGAGAAACAAAATCAGTCTAAAAAAATCTAGATCCTTTTTGTCATAATTCATGCATGAAAGGGTTAATGTACTCTTATTTTAATGTGTAAACACTACTGAGAAGTGTGGTCATAATCTTTGATGTTTGTGGAAGTCTAATATTTTTGACTGATTAAGGTTTTTCTGGTTGTAATTTAGAGTTTTCAGGTTGAAGTCAGTTGGTTTTCCCACTGAACCTACCTGACAAAACTGAACCCCAATAAAATGTTGAAAAAGTCAGTCAGTTTTATGTCACTCATCACTACTGATATCATGCGGGTCTAATGTGGCCCAGGGGGGTCTAATCTGGCCTTGGCCCCTTTAACCTGGGTATATTCTGGCCTGGGGCTATACTTTGGCCTGTTACAGCAGCTCTAAGAGCTGTTCCGTCGACACATCTCTACTCTGAACTGAATCTACTGGTCAGTGGCTCAGAACCTCAGTCACCATCGTATGAACTCATGGGATGATCCAGGACGACAAACACACATTTATTTTCATGGAAACCGTGTAGATTCAAACCTCCACCCATGGAATGTGTCATCAGTGTCCAATAAACCCTGGATTCACAGCTGGGTTGAAGGCTGGATTCTGATTGGTCAATGCCAGTGTTGGACCGTCTGTTATTTGTGTAAAACAGACTTTTTCAGTTTGACTCAGGTTTACTGAAGAATCCAACTGTTTAATTCAGCTCAAGCTTTAATATCATGTTAAACTCAGTATCTCCCCCTGTAAATGTTTGACTTTTAAGTGCAGTTTAACAATGCTGCTTACTGCAGACTTACCCCGAGTGCAGATTTCTGTCATGATAGTGATCCCTTATTATTTCTAATGCACTGGCAGTGACTGAGGAGGGATTATTTTATGTACAGTTTGTTTGCTCTGTTTTCCTTTTTTTTTTTCTATGGTGCTAGATGCATTTAATTTACATCCATGCTTACTTAAGATTTCTTTAATGACCATTCAGCACTGCACTTGTATTATATTGAGAAAACTTCAATAAAAAGATCTTGATTAAAAAGAAAACAAAAAAAAAACAACTCAGTATCTGAACAGAATCTGAACACTGAAACATTAATTGAGTTGAGCTGATTTTATCTTCACACACTTCCTGTTTTTCTGTCCATACAGGCATCACAAGGCTCGATGACAGTGTCAGCCAATCAGCTATCTGCATCTCTATATCTATTACTGTGGTCACCATAGCAACCAGGGACCACCGGAACCCAGTGTGGTTCGGTTCAAGTCCTTCCATTCTATGATACGGATCAGAAAAGTGATGAGTGAGATTGTGGGCAGTGGCGCAGAAAGGGGCTCCAGGCTATATATATATATATATATATATATATATATATATATATATATATATATATATATATATATATATATATATATATGTATATATATATACACATATATATAAAGATATATCTTCTGTAAACCCATCATTCCTGAATCCTCTGCATTGGCTCCAGTTTGTTCAGATGAAAACCACCTGAACCAGGATGTTCAGCTTCAACTCATTTCACATCCCTCCTTTATGCATTTCTTACCTGTTGAAGTGGTGTTGTTTTCAGACAGGAGCCCTGCAGGAAAAACACAAAGGACATCCATGAAAATAGGACAATATTTTGATTAGAAATAAAACATGTCCACACTAGAACCTTTAAGGGTGAACTCAATTTGACAATTTTAAAACTTTTGAAAGTACTTTTTACATAACATATGTTTCTTTTATTTTGTTTTATTTTAGATAATTTTCTGTATTTGAATGGATTTGGATTTTATTGAAGTTACTTGTTTTAGTGTGTATTTATAATTAATTTTGTTTCATTTTAACTTAATTCATTAGAATAAAAAATATATATACATTTAATTTTTTTTTACATTATTATATTTTCCCTGTTACATTGATTTCATTTTTATTGATGTTATTTCATTTATTTATTTATCTTTTCTTTTTTTAATAATTGTACTTTAATTCTTTTTTATGTTGTTTTACAGGGTTATGGTTGGGCTGTGGAATCTATCTGGACGACTCTCTCCAACTACGACTGTAAGTGTCAGTGCTTTGGAATGGACAGTCAAAGCCAGTGCTTGGACCCATGTCTGTTCCTTCAGGTCGACTCAGCTGAGCTGCTTTTGTGCGACTTAACCAAAGGAAAAAGCAGACTTGTGTGATGGACATCTGTCCATTTTACTCCTCTTTCCTCTGTCCATTTTCCTTCCTCCCTTCCCCACCTGTTGAAGGCCATTATTATTCCTGATTATTAACAGGGCCTAAAGGTTTTTTTTAGTTTACAGTGAATTTTTAGGACACATCTTCAGTCGTGCACCCCAGGATCAGTGGGTGTTTGGGCCATTACCACTAGACCCCCTCAGTGTCGTCTGGAAGGCCCCACCAGGGTTTATCACATCCTGCGGCGTGTCCCTTCACCAGTTAGAGTTTGAAGTTACATGAAGGACGGAGCAGGTCACTGTTTAGGTTTGAGGTTAAAATGACTGTGATCCAACTCTAGTTTTGGTTGTAGGTGTAGTACTTTATTAAAGCTAAGCTAGTTTTACATAACACCAACGTCCCACTGCCTCCTGGGCCGAGCCACTTCAGATGGACTAGGGCAGGGGGGTCAAACCCCTGTTAGTTCAGGGGCCACATACAGCGGCAGCACTGAGAAGCAGCCACCAGGCCCAGACCAAGGTCCAGACCCAGGCCCAGACACATGCCCAGACCCAGGTCCAAGTCCAGATCAAGGTCTAAGTCCAGGCCCAGACCCAGACCCAGGTCCAAGTTCAGACCCAGACCCAGACACAGACCCAGACCCAGGCCCAGACCCAGGCGAGGCCCAGGCCCAGACCCAGGGCCTGCAGCTGTGAAATCCACCAGGTGAGGCCTGGATTCATCACCACCAACCGGGCGGCTTCTACTTTCAGGCTGACCTTCAAAGACCTTAAAACCATCCATCACAGTGACCACTAAAGAGGTAAAGAAGGACACTGAAGAATTCCAAACTTCTATGAACATGATGGGTCAGCATCTTGGAACCATATCAGAACAACAGTACACTATCATGGGCTTACTGAAGGAAACTGAGGAACTGAAAACACTAACTCTGGAACAGCAAAACAGGATGAACTTTGTGGAGACACGAGTGGCAGATTTAGAACAAAACACACGAATAAATGATGGGATTATTTGTGGACTGTCCCTCAAACCAGCCTCATATGCTCCTGCTCTGAGGGGGACACAAAGAGAAGGGGACAACAATGAACAGGGGACCTCCACTGAGGCCCAGGTCGCTCTGTATCTGCACTGGAAAAAATGCCCCTCTAAAAACACGTAAAAAAAAAAAAAAATACAAGATATGTTTGCTTGAATTAAGCAAAAAAAAAAAAAAAAAAAATCTGCCAATGGAACAAGTGAAAATGATCTTGGTAAGATTTCTTGAAATAAGATTTTCCAGATCTATTGTCTAAAAAATAAGTTCTTATATCTAACTGAAAAGTTACTCTACTCCTCACAGGTGTCAAACATGTGGCCCGGGGGCCAAATTGCCCGCCAAAGGTTCCATTCCGGCCCAGAGGATGAAAGTGCAAAAATTAACCTGAACAGTCAAGGTTGTCATAATCCTATTGGTTCAGATTCCACATACAGACCAATGTGATCACAAGTAAAAATAACAACACAATAACCCATAAGTAATGACAACTATAAATTTTCTTTGTGAAAAATTATGTGGAAAAGTGAAAAAAATAAGTGAAAAAAATAACATTACACTGTGAAAATATTTACATTAACAAAACTATTCTTTCACAATAAAATGCAAATAAATACATAAATAAAAACAAAGATGAACAAGCCGAAATGTGCAATTTTAACAATATTCTGCCTGTTACTAAATCTTTTGTGCATTTATGGATCCACTGTGATCTGTAGTTGTGTTAATAATAAGAGATGTAATATTGTAGAAATTATTCAAATTTTAGTTCCAAACTCCAAAATTTTAACAATATTCTGCCTGTTACCAAATGTTTATGGAACATTGTGTGTAATGAACATGTATAAATAATATGTCGAGGTGTAATATTGTTAAAATTGTACAAATTTTTCAAATGAAATTTCAGTTTTTTCAGGTTATTCGCATCTTTTTTGTAAAATGTAAATATTTTCATAATTTAATTGGGGTTTTTTTGTACTAAAACAAAATGAAAAACTTGGATTTGTCATTATTTATAGGTTATTAAGTCATTATTTTACTGGTCTGGCCCGCTTGAGATCAAATTGGGCTAAATGTGGCTCCTGAACCGAAATGAGTTTGATACCCTTGTTTTAGATGACTATGTCTTATTTTAAGTGTGATGAGATATTTGGACTAGAAATGAAAAAAATACACTTGGTAAGATTTGGATTTTTTCCAGTGTTCAGAGTAAAGACATCCATGTCGACAGAAAGAGCACTGAAGCATGTCACAGCCTCCAGTCTCAGAATCCAAAGCTAAACCTGTGGTTATTATGAGATTTATTAATAGAAAGAACAAAATGGATTTACTGAGGCAGGGCAAAAAAATTTAAAGGGTCGATAGTATACATCAATGAGCACCTCACAAAAGTGAATGCAGAGTTGGCTAAAAAAACAAAACAAAACAAAACAAGATATCTTAAAAAACGAGGAAAAATTCTGGCTCCATGGACCTCCAACTGTAAGGTGTATGTTTAGACAAATGGCACCAGAGGAGGCTCCAGTTATTAGCATTAGAAGCTCTGAGCAAATACAAAGACTGTGTAGTATCAGCTGAAGTCTATTGGCTCAGTGTTTGTGTGATCGCACTTAACTTAATGTTAATTTAACCCTTAAAGACCCAAACATTCACCTTTAACCTAAACCATCTACTGAATTAAACTGTTTAATACCTGTTGATCCACTAATCCCATCAATCCATGTCAATAATTGTTATAAATTATGGTTTGTCATTTCGTGGTCATCACACATGGCCCATTTGGACATTCAGAGGCTCCGTAGTTACCATGGAAACACCATGATCTTCTACAACAATGATTCACCACTAAAACCCATGGAGTTGGATCAATGACAGTGGATGGACACACAGGGTTTATGTTGAGTTAATGACTGAATTTGACTGAAAAAGTCACTTTTACTGTAGTTTTCTCTTTTTTGACATAAAAACCTTCAAATTTAATCTGAGCTTTTATGAACATCTATAGGATCAGTGAATTAAAATATGGGAAAATACCTGATTTATACTGATAAAATACAAAATACAGAAGATAATATGATAAATAAATGGTGATAAATCACTTAAGAAAGGTTAGATATAGAGAAAATGTCATTTGGGAACTGACATGAAAGTAACACTGGGTTTTTATAGGTTAAATGACCATACATTAAGTGCAAATGCACCTCATATCCATTATTGCCTTCTTTAAAATGGTGTTTCAGGTATCCATATGTAACCGGGTGAACAGGGGACTAACAGAATTTGGAGGTCCTTGTTTCCTCTTTGATTGTTGGCGTGTCTTTGGGACGTGTTCCGGGTTGTAGCTTGCCACAGACGGGCTCGGCGGTGACGTCATATTGCGCGACCACAACGAGGCAAACGTCCCGACCGGTATGTAGAGTAAAGAAAATGAGCCATCCATGTTCGTGTTTGAGTTAAATATCTCGGTGGTGAGTTACTGACAAAACTGGTAACACAGCATAGCTAATAATCTTACCCCGTTTTCTGGTGATTTTGATAGATAGACCGGACTAGAGAGAGAGCTGACTCCAGATCACGCTGCGCTGGGCGGCTATATGTAGTAGCATCACAGCGTGAGTGTGTTTTACATAAGGTTGTGATAAATTAGGGTTTTCTGTTCCAATAAACTTGTTTTTTTTTTTTTACCTCCATGTCACACACTTGTTCCATGTAGAGGGGAGCGGATCTACAGGGCAGTTTTTGTTCGTGAATTGGGCTAGCCGCTGTGACAAAGACAGACAAAGTAAGTGCCCCCCCCCCCCCCCCCCCCCCCCCACCCCCCCCATTAGCAGCGGGGTCTGTATGGATGTGGATATGAATATGAAAGACAGCACATTTCGGTGTAAAACTGAATGCATTGAGGATATATATAGCAGGTTTAACATAGTAAATGATTGAGATACAGACCCAGTTCAATGGATTAATGTATGTGGTTACAGATTTCATGATTGAGGGTAATCTGTGGGATTAAATGAGGGAAGAGAGTTTCAGGGGCATTCCCTATGAATATCTTGGTGTTCCATCCTGTTCCACACAAGAGTAAAATGGTGTTACTGGTGGGAATATTTGATGTTATTCACCTGAAAGAGTTAGTTTCATGTATTGGTTATGTCCTGTTTTCTCTTGCTGCGGGACTGAGGTATTAAATTTAATGAAAATCATTTAAATGTAAATTTCAGGACAGTTTTGTGATATGTTCACATGCTTAATATGGATGTCTAATTGTGGCAATGATGTTTTTAATTTCTTTATTTCTATATGCTCTGCATTGTCTTTTCAGAAAGTGCCTTGCCACTGCTGTTGCCTATTTTCTGTATTTCTTTTTGTTAACAAACTACTATCCATAAAAAGAGAAAGCCACTGAACTTTCAGTTTCTCTGGGAAATAAAAGATACCCACTAGAAATTTTAGAATTGTGTCCCGCCTCCTCACTTATACCAGGCCACACATAAAAGGAATAAAAATGTTCATTTAAATATCTGCAATTTAAAAAACCAAAGTTTGTAAATTCTCTTCCATTGTATTAGGATCAAACATTCATATAATGGCTGTTGCAGAGACACACTTAGATGAGAGTATAGAAGATACAGCTTTGGCAGCAGAAGGATACAATATATTCAGGCTTGACAGAAACAAATATGGTGGAGGAAGTGCATTTTCTATTCAGGGTCATATCCCAGTTCAAATAAGACGGAATCTCGGCATGTTTAGTATAGAAGTGCTTTGGCTTCAGGTGCATCTTCCACATGGTGAACCCATTCTGACGTGCTGTTGTTACAGACCACCAAGTGATAATACTGAACACTGGAATAATGGATGAGCAATGATCCACAAAGCACCTGATACAAACCAGGAAAGGTTTATTCCTGCAGATATGAACACTGATTGGTTTTCTCATAATTGTTCAATTAAAAAAAACAAAACAAAACACAATGACTGTATGTAAGCTAGTCCAGATAGAAAATTCACCTACAAGGATCCAAACGAACAGAGATGGGTTAAATACATCTACATGAATGGATCATATTTATACAAACTGTGTTATGAATAGGGTTAGGGTTAGGAACAGGGTTAGGGTTAGGAACAGGGTTAGGTTAGGGTTGCTGTTCATTTGTGTGTTTCCCTCTCTTCGCATATTTTATGACACTGTCGACTATTTGCTATAAAACATGATAATCTTGTGGTCGTGCTTCAATAGTTGAGCTGTTTTCAGATTGTTTCATCTGTCTGAACATTTTTTAAAAAATTTTATTTACTTTTTTTATTACCATTACAATTTTTGGCTCTTCACTGTTACTTAATCCCTTTTTTTGATCTATTTTACCTCAAGTAAAGAAGCTTCCTTATAATTCTGCACACCTTAATATAGGGTGGTAACATTTGAGGCCGTACTCTCTCCTCGTATACAAATATATGTCACCTGGGAATGACTAATTCCAACAAGAAATGTAACTTATATAGTTTGGAAAATAAAACTTGCATAAATATGATGATATGGTCAAAATACTCATGTGCCACATGGTGTATAAACCAATATAAAATTAAATAACAGTAAATCAACTGTGATGGACAGATCCTCCAAAAGAAACAGACAATAATAGTGTGATTCAGTGCATCTGTCCTGGTGGAGTGGTGCATTGTGGGTGTCACGTCTGCAGCTGGACTGACCACAGTTGGACTTAGTAGCAGTAGATGAGTTCCTTCAACCCCTCCGTTTCCATCCACACTCATATGTGACTAGAACTCCACATTAGACTGTTAGATTTTCTACATTCAACCTTTTTACACATGAAGGATTTTCCAGATTGAATCATTCCGTCCAGAAAACAGTGGTTGGGGCTCATAGTGGAATATTACTGCTCAAATATGTGAAGGCATGTGATGTAGAAGTCCAACCACAGCAGAGGAGATGAGGAGATAAGAATGAGGAGGAGCTGATGTCCTGATCAAAGACAGAGACAGTGAAGAGGACGACTCAGAGAAGAGAAGAGCATGAGAAACGACATGGACCACAGACTGATGATCATCTGTATGTCCTTCTGGATGCAAGGTATGAGGTGGACACTGTCAAGTTAGGCAGAGGTCAGGGCCCCACAGGTCACACCAGGCACCAGAAGGCCTCATAAAGAAGTGTAACACCCAGCATTTTAACCAATGTAAAGTACAGCTTAGTATTAAAAAGATGATTTGAACTGATGTATTGCATTAAATTAGATATATGTAATGTGATCAATAAGTATAGCTAAGAAAAGAATGTTTAAATGAATGTTGATTCATTTGTGATTACTGTGTGTAGAGGAGACAAGTTGAGACATGTTAAAGCAGTGAAGGGGCATGTTAGGGCAAAGTCCGGCAGAAAAGGAGAAGTAAAGTAAGCAGCACCGAGCCATCTGCAGCTGAAGCTAACTGATAATGTTAAGAAAAGAGAAGTGACATAAACAATAGGCTATTTTCTGCACCCAAAACTGGTCAAGACCGGTAAAAAAGGGAAGTTCTGCCAGAGGCATTTAGACATTACTCATCTATCAATGAAGTCAACTGTCTAGGCATCAGTGAGGTAATGCCTAGAGTTTGGTTAAAAACCAGAACCGCTATTATAGCATTTTCAGAAGTGCGAGACGCTCTAAGAAGTTGCGTGCCCTACGTTGTAAAACGTAGTGAAGATAACTCTGAGCGATGCTCTTTTGAGACCCGAAAGGAGCGTGGCAGATTGGCTTTGGAGTTAATCTTACTTCTCAAATAATGCTGGAGGCTCATCTGACAGAATAACTTTGCATCGACGGATCGAACTTTTAAAAGCAAAGACCTATTTCTTCAGATGACAAAGGACCAAAGACTCTTAAAGGCAAGAATTGTATTTTAAGAGCTTTTACCACCTTTTGGGGAACATTTGCCGACGGACCATCTGTTTAACAGACTTTTGGTATTTTTCTCCACTTTGGCCCGGACTGGAAAAGAAGAAGAATTTTTACATTTTCTTATTTCTTTTCTTTTACCCAGTATTTTAAGACAAACTCGGCAGCCCTGATCAAGCTGTTGAGGTTGTCTTTGCAAATTAAATTAATTTTTACCTTTTGACTTTTTACAGTAATTAGATTTAAATTAAATTAAATTGATTGAATTGATTGATTGAAAAAGATTAAATTTGGTTTTTGATTTTTCTACATTTATTCAATTTCTCTAACTTCTTGACTTTTTCCTATTTACGTTTTTGATATTGATTAAGTTTTAATTTCTGATTTTTATCCGAATTCTCCGGTTTTGTAACTTTTTCCGATTAATACTCGGTAAGTGATAATCCTATTTTTCTAAATTATACAATTGTTTATTTTTACTAGGTTAGACCTTTTTCTATATTTAGTTGTAATTACTATTCTTACATTTTCACTTAATGGACTCTTTTTCTTGTATTACAAATTCTTTAGGAATTTAAGTCTTTTCAGACAACTTTGTGGTTTAAAGAAGTTTCCATTTTTATTCTTATTCGTCCGATTTTATCCGATTAAGTGAATTTTTACGAATTTATCCTATTGGATTCTTTTTCCAATTTTTCAATTCTTTATGAATTTGAACCTTTTTCAGAAGACTTTGAAGTCATTAGTTTTATTTCCATTTATCCGATTTTTCTCGGTTACTGGATTTTCTACGAATTCAGTCTATTCGACTTGTTAATCTAGATTGATTTTTGGATTCTAGTTTTATAGTTTTACTTTTCTGATTCAACCGGATTTACAACACTTTCTAGTTTTTGATCTTTTTACCAATTCGTGATTTTTCCTTTTACAGAAGTTAGAGAAATAATTATTCTTATTTGAGTACTTTTCCAATTTTGATTTTCTTTCAATTTTTGATTGAAGAAAAGAGACTTTCAACACCATTTTATTTTTATGTTTTTCTTCCCCTTGAGGACATCAAGCGAGGCAACAATTAGGGACATTTTCACAAGGCTGAACTGTGGGTTGAGAGATTACAACAGGGATTGCGTTGAAGTAAGGAACATTGAGGACAGTTTAGGTTTAATAATCAGGATATTGATTTATGGTTTTAGAAGTTCAGTTTAATGATTTTATTAGGGATTAATTGATTGATGATTTATGTATATGCTTTGCTTTGCTAAAATTGCCTACAATAAATTTATAAAAAGTAAATTCTAAATTCTCCTTGAGTTATTTCCCTGTGTGGCATAATATGTTGGTGAATGTAAAACGTTAGGTTTATTGTGTGCATAACATCAAAAGTCTCAAAGGTCCTGAAAGTATTTTAGCCTTTATCCACCTACCATTTTTATGTCCCGAAAGCCTATTTTCCTGGCTTTTAAATTATTACCTGTCATGTAACAAGTGCACTAATCCATGTGGAACAGCTACCAAAAACCAACTGGACTGGTATTATTACTGACCACAGAGTGGGTTTCTCCTGGCAGTTCTGGTACCAGGGTTAGCGGGGCAGAGGTTGGGATTAAAGGTAGTTAGAAGACAGGCGAGTGTTCCAAAATAAGTTCAGCTGAGTAGTACCTCTTCGGGTTAGTTCGTGAGGGTAAGACCCCAGTTCAGACACAAGAGGTCAGGACCCTATTTAAACGGAGAGCTGAACCACGGTTAGTAGTACCGGAGGATTAACAACACACAGCTGAGTTCACCGCTGTCTGACAGCTTCATCTCCATGGTTACACAGCTGTCATGTGTGTTTGATATCAGTCATAGCGTGTGCTGATGGTCATGTGACTGTCATGAGGGTAAAGGAGTGTTACATGTAGTTTATTTAGTTTATTTGTTTATTTGTCAGGGACCGTGTAGAGAAAACCTTCAACCCAGAGTAGAGATAGACCAGAGCAGATGAGAACATTCATATTCATGTCCGTCTGTCATCCCTATAGCAGGAAAGACAGACATTAAAAAGGCAAACAGTAGCAGAGAATTCAAAAGAACAACAACACACTTAAAAGACATCCCATCCAGTGGAGGTGTGGAATCCAGTCGGAGGGCAGAGTCAGTGCAGGCTTGGTTCATTCCATCCATGTTTGGAGTCTTGGTGGATCCATCTCTAACATGTGTGGTGTCCTTCAGTTCAGTGGGACTGTGTTCTGTTCTGTTTGGACTTTGGATGAATAAAGCTGAGCGTCCAAAGGCAGTTTAGTATCAGGGGCTGCAGCACTGGCATCTAGAAGAAGGACTGGTTCTGCAGTTGGTTCAGATTTAGGTGAACAGATGAGGAGGAGGAGCACAACTGTGTGTGTAACTGTGTGTGTGTGTGTGTGTGTGTGTGTGTGTGTGTGTGTGTGTGTGTGTGTTTTATCTCAATCCTAGTGTGTGCTGATGGTCATATGACTGTCATGATGGTAACTGAGGGTCAAACTCAGATCGGTGTGAATCGAGTCAAATATTGGTGCTTTGATGAATCCTGTCTGTTCCAACAGTGACATCAGACATTATTTAGAAGGAGGAGCTGCTGACTGTGTCCATCATTGCCTTCTGTCATAGATACCATGTGATAAACCAGTGAACATGTGTGTTGTGCTTTCATCAGCCTCAAGTTCTGGCTTTAACTTGTCTGTGCTGGATTTATGGATCAGGATCAAACACATACATGTTGTGTTTCCTCTCAACACACACCAGTACATGAAGAGTCTGAACCACCTTTACTGATCCACTTCCTGTTTGTCACAGCAGCTGCTGATTCCAGCTCTCTGATTGGTTCCACAGTCTTTCCATCAGCTGCTGTTACACAATCCACTGACAGAACCTGTTCAACTCAACATCTGGGTTCAAATGATCCATATATGAGTTGAATAAGTCCAGATCAGTTCTGCTTCAGTGTTTTTAGAATTCAACCATCAAACACAAACTGAACAATAATCACTTTAATCAAGTCTGGGTCCATTTCAGGTGATTAATTAATGATTCCTCCAGTTTGACTGATACTGATCCAACTCAATGTGTCAGTTTCATCTTGTCGTTGTTCATCTCCTGCTGTTCAATCATGTCATGTATTTGTATTTGAACCTTCATCTGTGTCACATGTGCTGCTTTGGTATTTAGACAACATTTTGTAAAAGTCAAAGCACAAACACAGTTCAGACAGATTTAGATCCAACCTGATCAGCCTCAGTTTCCTGTTTGCTTCCCAATGTGGACATGTTTGATTTCCTATCAGAATATTGTCCTATTTTCATGGCTGTCCTTTGTGTTTTTCCTGCAGGGCTCCTGTCTGAAAACAACAGCACTTCAACAGGTAAGAAATGCAGAAAGGAGGGATGTGAAATGGGTTGAAGCTGAACATCCTGGTTCAGGTGGTTTTCATCTGAACAAACTGGAGCCAATGCAGAGGATTCAGGAATGATGGGTTTACAGAAGCTCCACTGAGCACGCTCAGCTCCTGTTCCTGACATTTGGGCAAGTGTGGCTTTAAAGATCCACAAGTGAAGGAAACACTGACAAACAGGAGCAGACTGAGCCATTCAATTCACTGACTGAATGAATGAGGGATGAACTGAGTCCGTTTGGACAGAAAATCTGTCAGTGGGACTGAAAACACTGTTCACACATGGAAACCATATGTGGTCAATAATCCAGTCAGTGTGGTCCAGATGGTGTGTTGTGGTTCTGGACTGGACTCTGACTGGTCTGTCTTATTTCTACACAGAGTCTGTCCACTTCAGGTTGGTGGGAGGAGCCAGTCGTTGTCATGGTGACCTGGAGATGAAACGACAGGATGGAAACTGGAAACCAGTGGATGTGGATAACTGGTACAGGAAGTTAGGACACAGAGTTTGTGCAGAACTGGACTGTGGATCTGCAGTTTCAGAGAGACGGAGACGCACTGGTTCAAGTATAGATAGTTGGTGGATCAGATCAGAATGTGATGAATCTGCACTGAGGGACTGTTTTGAATCTCATTCATTTCTCTCTTCATCCCTGGAGCTGAATTGTTCAGGTAAGAGCATTAACACTGAACCCGAACCCTTACACTGTCACTATGGGCTCCAGACTCTGTGGACTCTCAGATCCTGGTCGGTCCAAGACTTCAACTCAGATTTAATGTGAACTCACACAAACTGATCAATACAATCAATCAATCAATAATATCCATGTCCACAAACAAACAGCTGATTGAACATCATGTCACACAGAAGAAAGAAACACTAACACATATGAATGTGAGTCCACTACAGTCCAATAAAATCCACTATATAGTCCAAGCCCCCATAGCCCTAGTGGTCTATTCCAGTCCACTAGAGTCCCTTAGAGTCCATTTCAGACTCTATTTATTATTTATTTAGTCTTCTTCTATCTGTGTCCACAGACTCTGTCAGACTGGTCCATGGGTCCAGTCTGTGTTCAGGCAGACTGGAGGTCCGGTCTAATCAGTCCAGGTCCTGGTCCTCAGTGTGTGAAAGACACTTAGACCTTCATGGTGCCCAGGTGGTCTGTAGGGAGCTGGGCTGTGGGGCTCCTGGGCTCCTCCAGGGGGCGCTCTATGGAGAAGTAGAGGCTCCTGTGGTGCAGACGTTCCAGTGTGAAGGCCATGAGTCTGCTCTGCTGGACTGTGGAAGCTCAGAGTCACAGACCTGCTCATCTGGAACAGCTGTGGACCTTACCTGCACAGGTGGAGCTTTGACTGACAGCAGCTTCTATCAGTTCACTGACTTTGATCTCATTTATCTTTCATTTGTATATTATCAGTTCCTGATGATGTCAGACTGGTGGGAGGAGCCAGTCGCTGTAACGGTAAAGTACAGATGAAATATCATGGAGAATGGAGAGATGTGGAATATTCACATTATTATTATGACCCCTGGACCCTGAAGGCAGCAGATGTCATATGTCGTCGACTGGACTGTGGATCTGCTGTTTCTGGGAGACCTCATTTTTCTGGTTCATATGATCGTGTGTGGTTCATCCGCCCCATCTGTCTTGCCTCTACATCTACACCGATAGACTGTGTGAAAATAGATCCTGTGTTCAGTGACTTCAATGACTACGTCCTGTCCCTCACCTGTTCAGGTAAGTCTACTGATGGTGGTCCTGATTCTGTCAGAGTTCTTCCATGAGTCCATTCAGGTGTGTTTTATCTGAGCTGTGTCAAACCAAACCCAATCAGACCAGGTCCACACTTTGGACAGTTGGACTGAAACATCAAACACATGCAGCTGAATTCAGTTCCAGTCCATGAATGTGGTCACATGACTCTGCTTTCCAACAGGCTGTTGAACAGCTCAGAAGGACTGAGTCCGTTTGTTTGAACTGGACTTTGTGTTGGTCCGTGTGCTCTTTTTCCAGCTCTATGTGGGTCTGCTGGACTCTGAGGACACCATGAAAACATCACTGACACTAAACCATCTCCTTAAATGCAGATGTTTGACATGAGCCACATGTTTCCAGTGGTCTGAGATGAACCAGTGCACAGGTCACTGATCAAACACACTGCATTATGGTGCATTCACTGACCACTGGGATTCTGTGAGTGCATCAAACCCACTGCCTTTGAACAGACCCCACTCACACATATTGAATGTTCAGTCTGACTTCAGAATGACTGTGTCTCCACCAGCGCTGACGTTAAACTAACTCTAACCTGTGACTGAAGATCCACAGAGTGGACCTGAGGCCAGTTTGAGTCCAGTCTGAATGTAGACAGCGCCCTCTGTTGGAATTCAGTTCAACAACAGCACACACTCACTGTGTCCTTCAGCTCCACATTCAACACTAAAGGGCCTTTTATTGGTGTGTTCTTTGTTCTGCTGTTTTCTTTTAGGACGTTGTGTCTCTGGTTGAACTGGTCCATGAGTCCTATTTAGTTCCTGTGTCACTAATGACTGACAGGAGGCTTTGAAAGAGTCCACCCTCACACTCCCGTCTGTCCAGGGGCTTTTGTGTCTTTAAACATGTCTGTGTGTTGTTGTGTGTCCACAGACTCTGTCAGACTGGTCCATGGTTCCAGTCGGTGTTCAGGCAGACTGGAGGTCCAGTCCAACCAGTCCTGGTTCTCAGTGTGTGAAGAGGATTTGGACCTTAACGATACCCAGGTGGTCTGTAGGGAGCTGGGCTGTGGGGCTCCTGGGCTCCTCCAGGGGGCGCTCTATAGAGAGGGGGAGGCTCCAGTCTGGACCAGTGAGCTCCAGTGTGAAGGCAATGAGTCTGCTGTCCTGGACTGTAGAAGGTCCAGCTCAGCTGGGAAGACCTGCTCACCTGGAACAGCTGCTGGACTCACCTGTTCAGGTACCAAGGGGGCGTGGCTTTCATATGACAGACTTTTACATGTCCATTGAGAGAATGAGGGATCGCACAGGTCATTCCTTCCCACAGCCATCAGAATACAGAGCAGTTCACAGGAACACCCCCTCTCCCCCATACCACACCATGTGCATGTGCAAACATAATGTAAATATGAAAATAATATTTACATTTAAATCTAAATTTATATAAATACTTATAAAAATAGCAGATTTTTCATTGTTCATGCTTCTTACCTTACCTTACCTTTCCTTTCCTGGACTCCTTTCTTTGTCTGTGTAGGTTCTCATTTGTCCAGGTCATGGTTTTTCTCAGTTCAGCTGGACTGGTTCAGCTCTTTTGAAAACGTTTCGTCTCTTGGATGACAGTCCAAACATTTTCTAAACAGCTGAACCAGTCCTCCTGTCTTTGTGTCTCTGCTCACATCCAGCTGGTGTCAGGTTGGTGGGACAGCCGAGCCGCTGTGCTGGTACTTTGGAGATCCAACACCAGGGACAGTGGAGACCAGTAGAAGACTATCATAAACTCTGGGATCTGAAGTCTGGATCTGCTGTGTGTCAGTATCTGGACTGTGGATCAGCTGTTTCAGTCAACAGAACAGATGATTCTACAGACAGACCTGTGTGGTCATTGTCAGTTCCTTGTGTAAAGCTGACATCTGGACCGAGGGATTGTGTTGACATATATGGTTCCTATAATCAGTCATCTGCTGTGGACGTGGTGTGTTCAGGTACAAATGAAAAAAAACTGTGTCTTAATTGAATTCTCAGTGACCAGATGGTTCTGACTCTGACGTTTAAAGTTACATGTAAAGAATCTTTTCATTTCATCAGCTGGTTATTTTGTCTCAGTTCATTGTTTTTCTGTAAAATGAGTCAAATACTGACCTTTGTAACATCCAGATCCCAAATGAACGTCTTCATTTGGACCAGATGAGGCTGAAAACACAAACATATTTCACATTAGTCTCATTTAGGACAAAAGGACCAAATGTTGACATGTCAGACTCTAAAACCACCACATGTCTGTCATTTTTTACCCATAATGCCTTTGAAGGTCAGCTGTGCTCTAAATGACCCATTCCTCCATGTTTTCATTGGTCAGTGTTCATCCCATCCCAAACTCCTGTGGATCAGATCCATCTGTGTCTCTGAGGAGGATGGATTCTCTGACTGCTTGTTTGTGCTCATGTGTGCTGCTTGGTCCAATCATGTCTCTGTGTGTGGACAGATCTGCTGCCTCAGCCCAACATCTCCCTGTCTGACGGGGTCTTTGGGGTCTACCAGCAGGGGTTCTGGGTGCTCGTCGACTCCGACTTCACCATCACATGCTCCGTCCAACCACAGTACCCAGGAGGCTCCTTCCAGCTGATCTCCGACACCAAGAAGCCGCTGAACCTCACCCTGCCGGCTGTCAATCACTCCGCCCACTTCCTGTTGTCTGCCATGGGCTACGCCCACCGAGGGAACTACACATGTGTTTATCACGTGGACGTTTATAACCACAGCTTCTTGTCGTCTCAGAGCCCCGCCCTCTATCTCACTGTCGGAGGTAATACCAGGACAAACACACACAAAACACCCACAATGCATCAGTAACAGTCACATGACCATGTTCCACAACGTTCCCAGTGAGCAGAGTGAACAGGTGTGAGCAGAACCACGTTGGTAGAACTGAGATGAGGTAAAGCCGGTCCAGTTGAACCTGTCAGAGACTGGGCTGAACCAACAAACACTCCTTTAATCTGAGCTCAGTTCAAAGCACAGTTGAGTTTAAACCCAGGTTTAAACCCAGTCCATCCAGTTGAATGTGAAGCCCAGTTAGTGTCCACAGTTCAAGGTGCATCTGTACATGTGTGTGTGTGGTCCACATGTCCAGGGTCTAGAGGGGGTCCACTGGTATCAGTCAGTCTATGAGCTGCAGCAGATGGAGGTCTGGACCAACACAGTTGGACACATGGTGTCAAATCTGTCCAATAGGACGAGTCCACTTCAACAACATCAACCAACACTTTGAATTCAACTGTCTGCCTCATTTTCAAACTCTTCTTTAAACCCACCTCTGTTCTTTGGCTTTTCACACCGCGTAGGTTGTTGATTGATGTGCACGGATATTTGATCTGGGGTGGACAGACTATTGATTTAGGATGTTTCACTGTGTTTTTATCTTAGTATTTGATCTTCTTATTGTGTTTCTTTTACTGTACAGCGCCGTGGAAACCTTTGTGTTTATTTAACCCATAAAGACCCAGTGTTACTGTAGTGGCACTTCCAGAATATGGTTTTCTATATATTTAAATTATGTTCAATGATTGATCACTATTTATTATGAAATAATCCTCTGTATTTTGTGTTTTTTCAGTGAACATCAGGTATTTTCCTATATTTAATTAATTGATCATGTAGATGTTCATAAAAGCTCAGGTTAAAGTTGAGGGTTTTTATCTCAGAAACAGAGAAAACTGAAGAAAAAGTGACTTTTTCTGCAAAATATGAACATAAACCCAGTGTGTCCATCCACTGTCATTGATCCAACTCCATGGGTTTTACTGAGGAATCAATATTGTAGAAGATGACGGTGTCTCCAAGGTAACTACGGAGCCTCTGAACGTCCAAATGGGTCATATCTGATGACCATGAAAAGATGAAGAACTGTATTTAACACCAATTATTGACATGGATGGTTAGGATTAGTGGATCAACAGGTATTAAACAGTTTAGATCAGTAGATGGTTTTGGTCATCAGTGGACGTTTGGGTCTTTAAGGGTTAAATTTGTTCTTTATCAATAAAAATGGATTGGATTGAACTTCAGCTCAGAACTCAACTCATAGTTTCAACAAACCAGTCCGACTCCAACCTGTCAATCAAAGTGGTTTAGACAGAACTGAGAGAAAATGGAGAAATAAAACAGCAGTTTGTAAAAATAAGAGTGTGAGTGGAAAGGACATGAAAGCTGGAAAATGATCAGATGAAAACATGTTGGAACACAGATGTGAAACAGTGAAAGTTGAGTTTCTAATGGATCAGTCTTTTTTTGAGGCTTTTACAGACGTATATTTGCACTGGAGTTCCAGACGGTAAACACTAAACTAACTATAAAAATAGATCACATACGTATCAGATTTAGGATCACATATGAAAGTGGTCTGGGTCAGATTAGTGCTGTTCAAACTGTCTGTAACAGATCAGATCCAGGTCACATATGGGCAGATAAATGGGGTTTGGGCCTCGTTTACCTGCATCTGAACGGAGCCTCAGACACAAATGTGACTTCAGTCTGAACTAAGACTCAGAATCCCACTGAGCTCAGCACAAACATCCTCAGGATGAAAATATGTCCCATTGGTGCAGGTTTTCTGCAGACTGAATACACTGGGCTACAATTATGACTCTGCCCCCGAAGGGGAGGCAAGGGCTATTGTTTTTGGTCCAGTTTGTTTGTTTGTTTGTTTGTTTGTTTGTTTGTTTACACTTAAGCAGCAAAGCTACTGTTTGAATTCAGTCCTAATTGGGTTTATAGATTACCAGTGACCCAGAATAGATGTGGTTACATTTTGGGAAAAGTCAAAGTGTCAAAGTTCACATTTTTTAATGAATTTTTTAAAGTCTTTTTTTCCATTTACTTAAAATGGGTGAAATTTTAAATGTCTATAAAAACATCAGTTTTGTTTTAATTTACTTCAAACTTGGCACATACATAGAGGCTTTTGTTCTCCGTCACTCTGACATAAACCTAAGGCTTATGTATTTTTTCACATTTTGGGTAAATTATTTTCATTTTCCCTCATTTCCCTAACATTGTGGTACTCCACCGTTATAAAGGATCAGGAAATCAGTAAAAAAAAAAAAAAAAAATCATCCATCAAAAATTCATCATTTCTAATGAACTTATTGTGAAAAAACAAATGAAGTTGTTCTAATAAATGAATGTGATTAAAGTTGCTGTGGGTTAAATGTTGAGCTCTGGGGGTGAAGGTTCGAGTGTGTGACTTTGAAATAACATCAAAACAGACAAAAGTCCTGAAAACATACTGTGCATTTATTTATTCAACTTCATGAACATTATCACGACACAAGGGTGTAGAATAAGCTCCAATAGGTGTGAGGGGGCGGGGTTTGCTGGGCCTGACACCACTGGGTTAGAAATGATCTGCCTCAGATTAAATGTGTTCAATGTTCCAGATTTGAATCAGATTAATTGTTAAACTAATGACCACAGTGTTGGTTTGCTGCTGTTTTCCAGGTATATGATGGTGTGTTCTAACACATATATGTTGTTTTGTGTCCATTTATCCAATAGATGTGTAAATGTTCCACTGATAGAACCTGTCCAGTCCATGTATTGTCATGTGCAGACAGTGTTTGAAGTCGATCTGACACTAATATTCCTTTGGACTTAAACCCATTCTCTGGTGAATTTTCTATCTTCTCATTTTGAGCCCAGACTTGATGGTTGTTGTTGTTGTGTTTCAGACTTGGTGACAAATCTGATCATCAGGGTGGTGCTGGTCCACTTCCTCCTGATCATGGGGACCATCTCCCTCTACTTCTACTGTCGGGTCAGTTCACAGCTTTATTCAAACCAGCAAAGTTTATTTCTACAGCACCTTTCACAGACAAGACAAGTCACAAAGTGTTTCACAAAAGAGAATAAAATACAAGTAAGAACAGATAAAATTACAATCATAAAAAGGTCTAAATTTAAAATCATAAGTTGGTCATATAACAATTCTTTATCTAGTGCCGTTCAAATGCCTGGAGAAACAAGTGAGTTTGGAGTTTTGTGTGTTTATTCAACACACTAACACACTTCAGTGCTGACATGGGGCGCTTCTGCCAAACTGGGTTTACCTCCAATATTTGACACATGCTTTTCTGCATGTTTCAGAGGCTCATGGTGTGGAGAAGACAATCACGGAATAACGGTCAATAATGCAATAACGGCCGATAACATTATAAAAGTCCTGAACTGATAACGTAATAACTTATTACGTTATTGGCCTGGTAAAAAAAATTCTTTGCAAATGTAATAACTGAGCCAATAACGTAATAATATATGAATATAACTGTATTTAAGTTTAATTTATTAGATAGAACTGTGATAAAATCACATAGAGAGCGAGAGAGAGAGAGGGAGGGAGAGAGAGGGAGGGAGAGAGAGGGAGGGAGATCTGATCACAGTTATATCTAATAAATGTAACTTAAATACAGTTATATTCATATATTATTACATTATTGGCTCAGTTATTACATTTGCAAAGAATTTTTTTTTTACCTGGCCAATAATGTAATAAGTTATTATGTTACTGGTTCAGGACCTTTGTAATGTTATCAGCTGTTATTCCGTTCTTGGCTTCTACATGGTGCTCTTCCACCGTCAAACACAAATGACGTTCATGTGTGTGTTTAATGGTTTTACTGGTTGAACTGGGCTGGGTTTCATCTGGAAAATGTCCACACAGATGAGATCACATGACTCAGGTGATGTGATGGTCTAAAGCTCCAACCTGGAAGGACTGAGGATGGGAACTCCAGTCTGTGGAGTCCAAGTCCTGGATTTAGTAAATCCACCTCCTGTCTGTTCCAGTCCACCAGGAAAAGTCCCAGACAAACACTGAGACTGAACGTCTGTGTGCTTTCAGAGCCGTCCCATGTCAGCATTATTTCACTGATCAGGTGGATTTGATTCAGTGATTGAATGGACTTTACATGGACTCACACACACACACGAGTGACAGCAGCACATGTTGGATGACGTGTTTGTTCCAGGCCAGTAGGGGGCGCTGCAGACTGAAGGCACGCAACACAGGATGAGATACAGCACCACTGCAACCACCATGACCACAGCAACGACCACAGTTACGTCCACGCCAACGTCCACATCCACACCAACGTCCACGCCAACGTCCACAGCAACATCCACGCCAACATCCACATCCATGTCCTCGCCCACATCCATGTCCACGTCCATGTCCATGTCCACATCTGAATCCATATCCACGTCCAAATCCATGTCTAAATCCATGTCCACATCCATGCCAATGTCCACGTCAACATCTACATCCACATCAACGTCCATGTCCACATCCATGTCCCAGTCCACATCAACGTCCATGTCAATGTCCACATCCACAGTCCATGTCTACGTCCACGTCCATCCTGCAGCGTAGTTGTGTGTGTGTTGTTTGTGTCCCAGTCCCACTTCTTTTCCTGGAGTCCTGGTCTGGTCTGAATGTTGAGTGTGTTTCTGCTTCAGCGGTTCCAGGTTCTTTTTGGACTTGGACTCAGAAATGTTCAGTCCTGACTCAAAGGACAGCAGAGGAGCTGTTCAACACTTTGGTGTCAAACTCAAGGAACAGCCCAGGAAAAGTGGTGAATTCATCCATATGAAGGATTTTCAAGTGTTTGCAGCTTCTTTCAGAGCAGAGTTCATGTGTGAGCGTGAACCAGAGGTCTAATAGAGTTTGTAGTTTTTATTCAGTCTTTCACTGTGCTTTTCTGTCTTTCTGTCATTCCAGGTGTTTGTGAACCTGTCCTGTGTTTGCGTGTCACTATCGTGTACATACAGTCTCATGTTGAACTCTGATCAGGGCCTACAGCTCAGTCCCAACAGTATTAAAGCTTCTCAACTGGTGGCTTGCGGCCCTAAAGTCAAACCAGCTTAAATGCTTCAGTCTGTGATGTCAGTTGTATTTGTATTGACAGATGTACAGGATGCTGGGTGTTGTCATGGAAACGCCAGCCTTTGTCCAGCTTTGGACCTGCTGACGTGTCTGATAAACCTGTCAGGTTTCATTTTTATCTCTGTACATATTTGAGGTATTTGTCAGAACTTCTTGTATGATTTTTTTGTTGTTTTTATTGTTGCCTTAGTTTCATATTGTTTTACTGTGAAGCAGATTGAACCTCAGATGAAGACAGCAGTCTGAGTTTTGGATGGACACATTTACAACATGTATTTAATACTTTTCCATCTTTAATACTCTGTGTGTCCATATATGGTCCTTTGACTCCATCTGTTCATTATTATTGTGACTTGTATTTACACCTTCTGATTCATGTCCAATCAACAGTTTTATTAAAGTGTGTGTGAGAACAGCTGTGGGTTATTCATTACAGCTATAACAGGTTTCATCACTTACATCCACAATAAAACAGTGAGCTGCAGTTTGTTGTTGTAGCCACTAGAGGACAGTAGAGGGCAGCAGCACAGCACCAATCCTTCTGATGCAGGTTCCACATTCAGTTCAATCTGATCTCCAGTGGGCCGGACCAGTCCAATAATGACATCATAACCTTTAAATAATGACAACTCCAAGGTTTACTCATTGTTTTAGTGTAAAAAAACAACCCATTAAATTATGAAAATATTTACATGTGAATAACCTGAAAAAACCCTGAAATTTCATTAGAAAAATTAGTGCAATTTTAATAATATTCTGCTTTGTCTTATTATTTATACATGTACATTTACACACAATGTTACACAAACGTGGAAAAAGGACGAATATTATTAAAATGTTGGAGTTTGGAACTAAAATAAGAACAATTTCTACAATATTCCATCTGAGTTTATTATGAAGCCAACGTACAGATGACAGTGGATCTACAAAAACACCAAACATTTAAGAACAGATAGAATATTGGTCTAATTACACATTTCAGGTTGTTCATATTTGTTTTTTTATGTATTTGTTTGCATTTTATTGTGAAAGGATAGTTTTGTAAATGTAAATATTTTATGGTGTACTGTTTCACTTAAATTTTTTTCACATTATTTTCCATGAATAAAATCTCTACTTGTCATTATTTATGGGTTATTCTGTTATTACTTTAGATCCCATCGGTCTGTTTTTATGGAACCTGAACTAACAGGATTAGTTCAACCTGGACTGGTCATGTCTTCAGTGTCATTTTGACACTTTCATCCTACGACCGGAGTGGAACCTTCAGCGGGCCGGATTTGGCCCACGGGCCGCATGTTTGACACCCCTGCACTAAGAATTTCTGCTGAAAGTTTGTAGATTTCAGAAAGATTTCAAATGTGCAATCAGTTTGTATTCCATTAACCCTTAAAGACCTACGACGATTTTTGCGGTGACTGCCAATGGAATTTTCACTACATTTAACCTTTCATTAGTGATTTATCATCATTTATGACTCCGCCCCCTGAAGGGGAGGGAAGGGCTGTTGTTGTGGTTTGGTTTGTTCGTTTTTTTGTTTACACTTTAGCAGCAAAACTATTGGTTGAATTCAGACCTAATTGGGTTTATAGATTACCAGTGACCCAGAATAGATGTGGGTACATTTGGGGAAAAGTAGGTCAAAGGTCTTTTTTTTTTTTTTTTTTTTTTTTTTTTTTTTTACACATTTTTCAGTCTTTTTTTTTTTTTTTCATTTTCTTATAATGGATGAAATTTCAAATGTCTATAAAAACATCCATTTTGTTTCAGTTTCCTTCAAACTTGGCTCATATATAGAGGCTATTGATGTGAAATCAGCACACACATAGACACACTGGGAAAAAAAATCTAAATCTGACCAAGTTTATTTTTCTCATTTCTAGTCCAAATAAAAGTCCAGTCCAAGTCTCGTCCAAAATCAGACAGAATCACCTAAAGAGGAACTTTTCAGTGAGATATAAGAACTGATTTATAGACAACAGATCTGGAAAATCTGATTTCATTAAAGACACACACACACACACACACACAGACGCTCTGAGACCCTCCAGTATTCTGACATAGATGTGGTGTGTGTGTGTGGGGGTTCTCTCTCTGGGGGTGACAGAGGGGTTAAAGTGTTCATTCAACAGCCTCAGTGCATGGGGGTCCAGGCTAGACCCAGTCTGCTGGTTCTGTCCTGGATGGATCTGTCTGTTGGACCCAGGGCAGCAGATGGAACAGGTGCTGTGCAGGGTGTGCTGGCTCTCACAGGATGTTGTGGACTCTCCTCAGACAGCGTTTGATGAAGACAGAGGAGATCCCTGGGAGGCTGATCCCCATGATCCTCCCCGATTTCACCCCCCTGTGGAGCACCTGCTGTTCAGCCCTGGTGCAGCTGGAGAACCGCACCCAAAGTCCATACGCCAGCACACTTTGGACCGCACAGTCATAGAAGTTGGACACAAGTCTTTGAGGAAGGTTGGCTCTTCATAGTTTCCTACAGACAGAGTTGCTGCTGAGTTCACGGCTCACAGATTGCCTCCCTGTCTTCTTCATCCACTGCAGACCAGAGCTTCTTCTGGTGCAGCGCAGCCTCTTCCTCCGTGCACGGCACATCAGGCAGGTCAACAGGGGCAGGACACTTTTCATGTAATTAACTTCAAATAGTATAGTAGTATAAGTCAAGTCTTCTTTAAGATGTTGTTTAGATGCAACAAAACATGCTTAATCCCATTTGAAAGCATAATACTGAAAGTTCCATTTTCTCTGATTTGATGTACAGTGTGAAGAACTTTGATCATAGCAGGTGTAAGCTTCTAGATAGAAAGAACTTAAAATTAAAGTTTACAAATGTGGGAAGTTTTTCATATCCATGTAAGGCAGTGATATGTATCATAAAATGCTTGAAAATGATCACGTTTGATGACAGTTTGTCATGCAGACAGACATTTTTTGTCTTGTGGGGTGTAATGAAAGTGATGTTTGAAAATAGAAAGGCAGTAAGCCGCAGAATATTATTCTGATAGTTTCCACAATGTGTTGTAATAGATACACCATGCAAAATGTCAGACTTATCAGACCATTTGCATTTGTAAAATGAAAGTAATGCAGAAATAAATAGGTGACGCAGAAATAAATAGAGGAAGAAAATGCAAAAGGGGAATACTGAAGAGTTAAATATGACTACGAATAAATAAATGACGATAAATTAATTAGATGTCAGATGAAAATGAAAAATAGAAATAAACAAGAAAGAGATAAAGAAAATGTAAATAGAAAGCAACGCAGAAATAAATGCAGGGATAAAAATTAAATAAAGAAAAATGTAAATAAGGACAAAATATATAAATAAATGGTACGGAAATGAACTTTTCAAGCCATTTTTTATATTTCTGTATATATTTTTTAATTTGGCAGGTCCAGTCCTCCATATTTCTGTGGTGTTTATTTGATTGTACGTGAAAATTTGGAAGTGAACATGATTAATCAGTGTTTATAGCGAACCTCATCCTAACCAGCAGGGGGTGCAAAGAGGACTACAGGCGGCTTGTGCCACTTTCAAATGCAGAAGGAGAAGAAGAGGGAGCAGCCGTAAACGTAAATATGTCAAAATGTAGGGCAGCAGCTCTCTAGTATTTTACAGAATAACGTTACTGAAGCTGTCACGCAATGTCGTTTAGGTGAGTGACGCTAATTTAAAATAACCATGTTTGTGTCCTGTAAGCTTGGCCTATAAGTCTATGTGCTGTTTACAGCCTGTTTCTAAAGGGTGTGGTCTGGGTTAGCAGTTAGCATGTGGCTATCATGTGGCTTCATCCGCACTGAGTAAATATAGACTACAGATCAGTCGTTCCATTTTACTGGGTTAGACTTCCATTAAACCGGTGACAGTCTTACTGATGTCTTACTTTGCTGTTTTTATATGAAAGAAGAAAAAAAAAACGTACAGTAAAGTGACTTTATCACACTAAACTCCGTTCAGAAATCTCAGTTTAATGCGGACGAGAATACATCATACATACACCATCCATTTATCAACAGTTTGATTCAGTATTTTATCCAAAAGAACATGGGTACATACATACATTAACTCAAGAAGGTAATCTATGCACTTCCTGTTTATTCTTGTAATCCCCAGCCACCACAACAACCACATCACAGAGCACTGGCAGCTTATATGGGTTTAAGACATTAACAGGATGAAACATGTTGGAAGTGTTTGAGTTCATCATCAACGTTTCTTATTTTTGGCATGATGTAGATCAGATCATGATATTGTCTATTTCATATTCAGATCGAATTATGAGTACAGTATGGCGTGTTTTCTGTAACTTAAATGTCAAATAATTTTTATTAACTAACCATAAGGCTGTTTTCTTACTACTTTTAAAATAATTTACTTAAAAAATAAAAAGAATTTAAAATATTAAAAATGTAAATTATTTAAACCCATTATTATTATTATTATTATTATTATTATTATTATTATTATCTTTCAGCGTTTGATTCTTTTCTGCTATTAGTGGACATTATAAATGTTGTCCCACCCTCAGTTTCCAAGGTACAGTTAAAATATACACAGTTAAATAGAAGCAAAATTGTGTTTGTGGTTAACACATAGATACACAGATTGCAAATAAATTGAATAAAGGCCAGACATAAGAATTCATGTAACACCAAATGGAACATGGAATATTTTCAAGCATAAATATAGCAGAAATTTAAGGCCCATAATGTAAATATGAATCAAAGATAAAAAATTAAAAATCACACTTTAAACTCTACTTTCCTGGTCCCTGTCAGACATATAACAGAAGTAGCCTCTCTGTTAGGGATCAAACAAACTTCACAAGTGATAGATAAAATATGAACCAAAGTATAAGTACATAAGAACATAATATTCTGAAATTCTGCAGAAATGTCAGAGTGGCTAAGAAGCATTATTAACATGTCCGTCTCCTGTCACATCCTGTGGACAGCTGTTCCATAGGGTTAAAGCATAATGACTAAAAGCAGCATCACAGTCATGTTGTAATTGACTGTGATTGTACTCTTGCTGATGACAGTTTTGCAGTAATGTAGCCTGGATGAATCAGTGCTTCTGTTTTGGAGGTACAGGCTCCCTGTTAGTTTCAGCTGGTCCTCCATCTGTTCAGAAGGATTCTGTTTTGTACCAAATTTTTTGCTTTCATGCACAAAACATGCCTGCATCTGTGTGGAAGAACACAAGGCATCATCCAAAAGACTGTACAGTGTGACTTGTAAATCATCAATCAGTCAAGCAAACAAGTCAATCAGAGTTCATTCATATAATGCCAATCTTAATAAAAGGTATCTCATGACACTTTACATCATATCTTTGTTTTTTTGTATCTTCTATTGCACAGCCTTATTGTGACCTGATCAGTCTGTGTTGTTAATATGCCTTCTCTGCAGCCTAACATGGATGAAGTTAACTTCGCCCTTCTTACTGTTTGGAGATGCGTGGAAGCCTGCTGCCTCCTATTAGACGTCCTAATCCGGACCCTCAAATGGCTGCTTTGTTCCGTTTCCGACCTGTGCTGTTCCCTCCACAGCACCATGCTCGCCCTCTGTGGCTCAGACATTACTGAATATGGGAACTTCGCCCTTTTCTCCTTCCTCACTGCCACAGAGGTGTTCTCCAGCGCCGTCCACGGGGCCTTGGGTACCATCGAAAGCTGGTTGCAGACACTGGGTGGTGTGTTTGAGAGTTCCAAAATGATAGGACACCTTCTGTGTCATGTTGCTTGGCGCGCTAAGGACCTACTGCAGCGTGGCTTCATCTTGGGGACGAGCATCCTGCGGCAGACGTGCGATGCCCTCTGCATTGCACTCAGCCTCGCGGTCTACTTTGTCAACACTGTGGTGAACATGCTCCTCATCACCACACAGAACTGTGTGTCCATGTTGGCAGGGGTGTGGGAGGCAGTGGCGGCTCCTGTGCACAAAGCCGTAGAGTTGACTCTGACGGTGTTGACCTTCCTGTACAGCTGTCTTGTAGGTGTGTCCGTCCTGCTGTGGACACCCTGCCAGCTGCTGCTAGACTTCATCACAGCGCTCACCCATGTCATCTTCTCCGTGTTAATGGCTGATACGTACATTCTGACTGCAGCAATGGTAATGTCATTGGGTTTGCTGATGCTGAACCCAAGGTTTCAGGTCCTCATGGGGCAGCCAGGCTTTTGCATAGTCAATGCTCTGCATCGCGTACAGGTGGCTGTACAGAGAGTGTATGTAGTAATTCAGGAACAAGCTCTCTCATTTCAGGCAATTTACAGCAGGACAGCACAGGATGGGAGTAGAACCCAAACCGTAGAGACTTCATTTAGACCTGCTGAGGCAGATCCACTGGTGTCCAATGAACCTCAGCTCAGCTCTCTACCAGGAAGAAGCAGCAACAGAGACAGCAGGTCTTCCTCAGCAGAAGGCAGGACTAGTCAGTCACAACTTAACACTTCTCTAAAATATCGCAGTGGCCCATTAACTGATGGGGAGCTGCTCAGCCTGCTGAAGGAGCAGGAGGAGAGGAAGAAATGTGTCATCTGTCAGGATTCCAGTAAAACAGTTCTGTTGCTGCCCTGCCGCCACCTCTGCCTCTGCCGCCACTGCACTGACATTCTGACCCAGCGGCAGCATGTCCAGCAGCGCTGCTGTCCTCTCTGCCGCCAGCACATTACACAGACCATGGAGGTATTTCTGTGAAACAAAAGCTTTGGTGTCATGTTGACCAGTAGCACAAAAGGAAAGAAAGCCTTTCAAGACTGGGCTGCACCAACAAAGACCAGTTTAATCTGGCTTTAGGGCTAATTGCAAGTTTGTAAACTAGACTGAAAACAAGTGAATCCAGTAGGACTATATGGTTTGAGAAAAGTCAGAAAAGTTTGATGACATGGTTAAATTTTTAATGTCGATATGATAAAGAAAGACTAAACAAATAACCTTCACAGTGGTGACCAAATTGACATCAGTTAATCTGAATTTAACTAACAGCTCCATCCAGTTGGCCCTAATGAATGTGAATAAAAGGATTTTTTTTTTTTTTTTAATCATTGCGGTTAAGTCTCCTACAACGTGTTTATTGCACATATTCATGTTAGGATGATGAAAATGCATTCATCAGTCTGCCCTAGAATACAGACGAGGCTGAAAACGAGGCAGAACTCTGAAACCATCATCTTAAACCATGATTTAATCTGATTTAAAATGAATCCTTGTTGATACACCCAGTCTAAGAGGAAAACTTGCAGTAGTAGTCCTTGTTTATATGGATGAATGACACTTCCTGAAAAACACAGGCCTGTGATTCAATGGAAGACTGCTGCTGGTATTTCATACATTCAAGTACATGTTTCCTTACAGCTGCTGCAAAAAAAGTTAATTGCCCCTTAAATTAAAACATCCTATGTAATACTGTTACAATCCATTGTGCAATTGTTGCAGTGCCACAGGTATTGTTGAACACAGATATGCCTTTCAAGTGTCTGCAGATTAATACAGGCAGGTGACAAATTAAAGGAAAGAACAACATAAAGTATCTTAGTAAGGTGCTGGACCCCCATGTGCCTCCAGAACAGCTTCGAATAGCCTTATTAGGCCGTCTGATCTGGCCAAAGATCAACATGCACGTATTTTAATGGGGAATCACACTCTGAATCATGATTTTTCTTACTTTTTGTTGGCTAGCTACAAACTATAGAGTTTTTTCCCTTTAGGTTTGTGGAAAGTTTAGGATGAGGTGTGATGTGGTTTTGTTATTTGGCTAAAGATGATGCATTTTATAACATGTAACAGATATTACAATATCCAGAAGAAGCCAGAGTTTGAAGAAACATGAAGCAGATCGACTCACTGATGGTTTAAACACTATGTCCACGTATTCATAAACACAGTTTGGTTATTAGTGTGTTTGATATTAGAGTTTTTTTAATGAGCTGAAATTATTTTACACATTTATGACTGTATTTCCTCAGCAACAACAAAGCACATCACACAAATTTCTGCAGATTCAAGTGAAATTACCAAATGCCTTTAGTTCCATTGGACTCTAAAGAATCACAAGAAATGGTCTTAAAACACATGCTAGCCTAGCATCGGTAATGATACAAACACCTCAAGTTGCAAGTCTTTCAGACATTCAGCATATTTCAGATGAGGATGTTCAGAGGAGTGGAAGAATAAAGGTTGGACAGCACTATTTTTCCTTTCATTTGTCATCTGTCAGTATTTATATCTAATTCCTTATATCAGACTGTTAAAATTCCACTTCATGTACCACTCTGAATGTGTGTTGTTTTTTTTTGTATTTATTGTTTTTTTCCTCATTTTTGAGCCCCATGCAGTGAATGTGACACTGTCACACAAACAGCTGTGAGTACATGCGATTAAAGCAGTAACAAAACACTATTTAATACTTGAAAAGTAGTTATTTGGCAACACTTCTGGAAATTTTTTTACCACCTGTTTTCAGCATAGACATATTAAATAAGCCCTATCTACTGATGGTGCCTTGTTGTAATACTGACCAATTGCACTATATGTATTGCACTGGTTACTCTATTATTAGCACAAAAAACAATTTATCATTGTGTCAGTGAAGCTCTTTAGTCTTTTGGGGTGTGTAAAATGTGAAATAGTTACTGAACTGGATTTATATTCGACAGAACGTTTGATTGTTTCAAAGATTTCACGCTGTTTTGTGTATGTAAAAGGATGTCTTTTCATTTGTATTTATTCTCTGAAAAATGAGCAGTATCAATTGGATTTAACTCGGTAAATTGTTCAGATCCTTCAGTTGTATAATTACTGCAGTGATGAATATGCTCTGGCTGCAACAAGTTCTTTAACCCTTTAACTGATGCAGGGAGTAGCTTCTCATTTCTTAAACAACGCTCAGTTTCACAGAGAGCATGGAGACTGGACAAAGCCAAGAACAATACGGCTCAGATTGTGAAAGAGTTGTTCAGGAAGCATGAGACGTCATATTCACACATGGATTGGACACCGCAGAGTCCAGACCTGAACCATGCTGAGAACCTTTGGGATGTGATAGAGAAGACTTTGCACTGTGGTCCAACTCTCCAGCATCAATACAAGATCTTAATGTGACTATGGATGGAAATAAGTCCTCTGACATTTACTGTGACATTACATAAGGATTGCGTGGAATGCACAATGCCTGTAATCAAAACCAAAGGTGGTCCAAGAAAATACTGTTTTGTGACATACTTTTCAGCTAGATAATTTATGTTATTTCTAGTGTTTCCAACAACATTTGCATTCAAACTCACATAATTCTGTGTTCCATTTGCATACCAAATATGTGTTGTAATGAAAGCTGAAGGAACTCAAGCAAAAATATTTTGAACCCCCTCTTGTGGCAAAACTAGATTATTGCTGGTTCTTTTGATATTGTATAGAAACAATTCAGCAATTGTCACAAATAAAAAAAATTAAAATGAAAAACACTACACTAGTCTCTAGAAGGTTAAAAAAAAAACAAACAAGCAAAACACTGCATACTTTATGTTACTGCTACAGGCCAATCTGAAATCTGATCTTCAAATCCCAACTCTTCCAATATATTTTTAATTGGAAAAACAGAACATTGCTATGTGAATATGGCAGCAGGTAAAGTAGTGCAATGCAAATTATCTGTCCACATGCATGTAACAATGTGTAAAGCAACCAATGGAAGGTAGTGAGTGCTCAAAGGGAATTGTTAAGCCTGCATCCTGGGTGTGTGACAATGGATAATGACACATTTCACAGTTCCAGTCTAGTTTATAACCCACAGCTCTGCTTTTCCTGCACGAAATGAGTGTGTTACATAAAACATTAAAAACATTACAGCGAACTGTGAAAGAAAAGGTTATTTAAAAATAAAAGGAAATTAAAACAAACTAAAATAGATTTGAACAAACAAGAGTATAAGAGCAGGTAAAGTGCAAAAAATAAAAGTTACAGCGCAGTTATGGAAGTGAAGTGTTTTGAACTGAACTTAATTGTTTGTTTTAATGGAAGGCATTTGCAAATGGAAAAGTCTACAACCTTGATTTCACAGAGCTGAGGTTAAGCAGACCCGTAGTTTTCTGGGAGTTTGTTTCATACTAAAGTGTAGAAACTGAATGTTGCCTTCCCATGTTTAGCTCTGATTCTGAGAACAGAAACCAGGCCTGTCTCAGATGTCCTCGGAGTTCTGGACGATTCAAAACACACCAGATCAGAAATGAATTTGAGCCCCAAACAATCCAGTGCTTTATAAACCACCATTAGTATTTTGAAATCAGTTCTTTGACAGACAGGAAGCCCATGTAAAGATCTGAGAGCTGGATTTAAATGATCCACTTTTTTTTCTTCGTAAGAACTTGAGCAGCAGCGTTCAGACCTGTTAGGATGGTGTTCCTAGTCCAGTCTACTGGAGATAAATGCATGGAAAAGTTCTCTAAGTCGTGCTGAGACATCAGTCCTTTAACCCTTGATATATTCTTTAAGTGATAATAGGCTGACTGTAATTGTCTTAATGCAGTGTTTTTCAACCTTGGGGTTGGGACCCCACATGGGGTCGCCTGGAATTCAAATGGGGTCGCCTGAAATTTCTAGTAATTGATACAAATAAAAATAAAAACTTAATAATGAAAAATAAATGGTGAGTTGAGAGAGACAATCCCAATCCATAAGACAAACTGAAGCTGAAACTGAAGCACTGTGGTTCTGTTTATCTGTCAGATGTTCATTGTGGTCAGTTTCAGATGCTGCAGCTCTTTCATAATTCATAGTTTGAGTTCTTGTTTGTTCTGTAATAATTGTCAGCCTTGTAAATCCAAGCTGGACTGACTGTACCAGTGGCGATTTCTCATAGACTGCAAGGGAAGCCCGGCTTCCACTAAAATTACGAAAATTAAATGGTTAAATATGTTCGGTTGCGTTGACATTTTATTGACTACAAATGTGTTAGAACACGTTCATCTCAAAGATGAGTTCGTTCAGAATCAGCTTTATCACAAACCAAAGGACGCGATGTTGTTCACTTCTCATACGTTCCCGTTGCGCTGTTTTCTCATTCGATCTCTGCTCAGTGCATTTGTCCGTAGACTGCAGGCGTCTCTGGGCTTCAATGGGACTGAGTGGAACAGTTTTTTTCATTGCGTCAAAACTGGACGGTAATTGGATAAATGCCACGATGTTGTCCCGCCCCCAGACGCCGGGCGTCTCTGGGGGTGAATGGAGCTGTGGGTGGAGCTCGGCCGGGCTGGACGCCAGAATCCCACGTGCTGATTGGAGAATCGGTTGAAAGGCTGAATCCCATTTGATTGACAGCTAGTTTCAGATCTCCTTCACTGACACAGTTCAGTTTAATACTGTTGCGCATTCTGCTGTGAAATCAAGAGAGAAACCACTACAAAATTACTTGTTCATTTCTTGCACTGTAAATAAAACACACTCATTGTACTTCCTTGTTTCAATTTAACATAATTTCAGCGTTTTCTTGTTTCAGTTCCATAATTTAATCATTTCTTGTTTGAGTTTAATATCGTTTTGTAGATAGTTAAATCAATCAAACTGTCGGCTAGGTCTCTAGTTTAAAAAGGCTCAAGTCTTACACCCACAACACAATGGGCCAAGGCCATCTGAGCAGCCTAGCTCTGCTGGACATTGAGAGGACACTGGTCCAGTCCCTGGAAAACATGCCTACTTGGTACGATAAGGTCACTGAGCATTTTCTTAATTCTTTTTTTTTTTTTAATTTTTTTAATTTTTTATATAAGCCGACAATGAGCTTCCCCTGTCTGAAAGAAAAGCAGCCACCACTGGACTGTACATATCCTGACCAAGGAAAATCCAATTCTTCCTTTGTGCAGTAATCTACACCTGGCTTTTCTGCCTCTGTTCACAATACTATACATTATATAGACTAAATGTCATCTAAAATTACCGTTTATTTGTAACATACACTGAACAAAAATATAAATGCCCCACTTTTGTTTTTGCTCCCATTTTGCATGAGCTGAACTCAAAGATCTAAAACTTTTTCTGTGTACACACAAGGTTTATTTCTCTCAAATATTGTTCACAAATCTGTCTAAATTTGTGTTAGTGAACACTTCTTCTTTGCTGAGATAATCCATCCACCTCACAGGTGTGGCATATCAAGATGCTGATTAGACAGCATGATTTTTGCACAGGTGTGCCTTAGGCTGGCCACAATAAAAGGCCACTCCAAAATGTGCAGTTTTATCACACAGCACAATACCACAGATGTCACAAGTTTTGAGGGAATATGCAATTGGCATGCTGACTTCAGGAATCTCCACCAGAGCTTTTGCCTGTGAATTGAATGTTCATTTCTCTACCATAAGCCATCTCCAAAGCTGTTTCAGAGAATTCATGAAGAAGACTGTGCGAGGAAAATGGTGGTCACACCAAACACTGACTGGTTTTCTGACCCCCCTGGACCACCCAATACAGTAAAAGTGCACATTTTAGAGTGGCCTTTTATTGTGGCCAGCCTAAGTCACACCTGTGCAATAATCCTGCTGTCTAATCAGCATCTTCATATGCCACACCTGTGAGGTGGATGGATTATCTCAGCAAAGGACAAAGGAGAAGTGCTCACTAACACAGATGTAGACAAATTTATGAACAATATTTGAGAGAAATAGGCCTTTTGTGTACATAGAAAAAGTTTTAGATCGTTGAGTTCAGCTCATGAAAAATGGGAGCAAAAACAAAAGTGGGGCACTTATATTTTTGTTCAGTGTAGTATACCAAACTATGACATGATCAAAAACAAACTAATTTTAGCAAAATAAAAAAAAGTCTCTGTTTTGAATGTCTGGGGTCGGCAGAAATTTGTGACGTTAAAATGGGGTCAAGAACCAAAAAAGGTTGGGAACCACTGTCTTAATGTGACCATTGGAATTCAGACCTGAGTCTGTGACCACACCTACAATTCTGGGGTGGTTGTTGATTTTTAACATTACTGAGTGATTGGAATATTTAATTAAAAAAAAAAAAAAGAAAAGCTTTTTATTTTGTAGGAGTTGTTTTTAGTTCATCTTTGTACCTCCAACCACAATGGTTTCTGTTTTTAATGAAACATATTCAAGTAGGGCAAGAGTGACAAATACTGCTGATTGCTGGGGGTAAACAGTTTTTGTCAGTGTATTCTATTGAGGGATAGGTAAACTGAATGATTATTAACTGAAACAATTATTCAATGCACACATTAACTACAACACTACAACTGCAGCTCCTCAGTGCCTTTCTGCTTAAAGTGTCACCACTTATTCCTTTTATTTCATGTCATGGTCCACCTGCAGTACCTCTAGAGACCAGTAGAGGAGCACAGATGTAAGTAGTGTATCGTTAGCCTCATAGCATAACTGCCTAACTCATACGCAAATGGACAAAAGTATGTGGACATGTTGAATTCAGGTGTTTCTTTTCTAACAGGGGTCTGGGATACAAAACAATAATGACAACTATCAGAATATAGTTTCATATTGGCATAAATATCATTACATTGGTTAGTTTGGTTTAAATTGTTACCTCTACTTCCAAAATGCCTTGGAGATGGTTTTTGCTTAATGTCTCTCAACATTTTTTTTTTTCATCCATGACAATGATTTAAAATGTTCTACCTCTAAATTTCAAAAATAATTTTCATGCTCTGACTGTAAATAATAATGTTCTACCACAAGTAACCATCTACTTTCTTCACATCTCACTGAGGAAGAAAAAAAATCCCATTAAACTTTAAAGAATTAGTGATGTTTATAAACTATATGGACATAAATATCAGAACACATCATGTCTACAGCTGTAAGATGTCCTGCTCATGCTGACATATAAGAATAAATATTAATAGTTATTATTTATTATTTACTTGTTTATTTGATGAGGACAATGCATATTAATGAAGACATATTAACATTAGTTTTTGTAAATATGCCAGATTTAGCTGAGAGCTATTTTCCACCCATAGTCCTTAACATTTAAAAACAAAATAAACATACAAACAAGACAATACAGTGTATACAACACATTATTATGTAAAAGTGTACATCATACAATACATTATTAATAAAATAAATACAGTATAAAACTGCCAAGAAGAATAACTACTGAGATGGAAATGAAATGCTGCGCAGAGATCACAGGTGTTCAGGTTTGATTAGATTTGAATAATTTTTTTTTTTTTTTTAGCTCTTTTTTAAATGTAGAAAAGGTGCAGATTTCATGAATAGTCGTTGGGAGACTATTCCAGCTTTTATTACCTATAACAGAGACGGTGCTGTGACCTGTTTTAGTTCATCTGAACAACACCTCACAGTCCCCTCTAGAGACAGATCTTGTACTCAAGTTACTGTATACTCGTCGTCTAATAAATCCCTCCAGGGGTGGGGGGGGCAAGCCATGGAGGGACTTATAGACAAGACAGGGGAGTTTGAAAAACTCTTTCGAAAAAGTTTTCAAAGCTTAGCAGATTGCATTTTCCAAGAATTGTACAGTGATCATTTATCTCAATATAAAACTCTATTATGACCTTAATCATTATTGTTTTGTATCCTAGACCCCTGTTAGAAAAGAAACACCTGAATTCGACGTGTCCGCATACTTTTGTCCATGACTTAGGCAATTATGCTATGACTCTGATTTACTAAGACAGCATTTAAAATTGGCATTTACATTTACTGTTTTCTAGTCAGGGTTCTTGCCCAGCAGACTGTACAGCAGGATCTTCCTACAGTTTAAATTCAACACACCTTCAGCTGACAGTAGACAAACTGTTCAGTATCTTTTGGTTTCCTGTTTCTTCGGTAGTGTGTTCATTTGAAACCAGATGTTTCCTTTGTCGGGGGTTGTGGTTTGATGTTTTAATAACTAATGGCTGCATGCTTAAGATGAAGTGTTTGGGGGAGTGAAGTATCAACAGAGAGTAGGAGGTTTTCTGTTCATTTTGGAGATCATCTTGAAGACAAAGGTATTTTGTGTGAATGTGAAGTTGCTGTTGTTGTTACTGCAAAGATGGATTTTAATGGAACGTCCCCTACCACAGCTCCACAATATCAATGTAAGACTGGCTCGCACTTCATAATAAGTGACATTAATTTATTAATGTTAACAAGTAAAGAAACTAGAAGTCCAATAGAATGTGTTTTTACCTTGAAATTGTTTTGCTTTGAGTTAAATATGTAAAATATGTCTTTGAGTTTTATATGTCAAGTAGACTTTTATTTATATGTCAAGTAGACATTTATTCTCATTCATTCTCTTTGTCTAATTATTCAAGATTTCTGCAACAAGTTTGTAGTCAAATAACAAACCTAGTCAATACATTTTTATTAAAATTATGGTACATGTTGTATTACAAAAATATTCCTATTTACGAGAAAGAGATAAGCAATCTTCACTGGACTGGAAGACAGTGTGAAATTTAAGCCATAAAGACCCAGTGTTACTTTGGTGGCAGTTTCCAAATTATTTGTTCTCTCTATTTAACCCTTCCTAAGTGATTTATCACCATTTATTATAATATTATCTTCTGTAGTTTGCGTTTTTTCTGTATAAAACATGTAATTTTCTATATTGAATTTACTGATCATGTAGATGTTCATAAAAGCTCAGATTAAAGTTGAGGGTTATTATGTCAGAAATAGAGAAAACCAAAGAAAAGGGGACTTCTTCAACAAAGATATCAATAACCAAGCATAAGCCAAGTGTTTCCACTGTCATTGATCCAACTCCATGGGTTTTACTGATAAATCAATGTTGTAGAAGATGACGGTGTTTCCATGTTCACTTACGGAGCCTCTGAACGTCCACATGGGTCATATCTGATGATGATTTAAAACTGAGAAATTGCATTTTACCTCAATTATTTGCATGTATTGATAGGATTAGCAGTGTTTCCTGTGGAATTGAAGTCTTGGTGAGGTGGTGTGTAATCTGGGGGGGTGGGGGCACGCGCGGGTCGGCCGATTTCAGGGGGAGGTGTACCTCACAATACATACGTGCAAAGTTAGTGAAACTTTACATGCGTTACTAATTCCTCTACATCTCCCGCATTTGTGAAGCTCATTTACCTTTTTCCCTACCTCCTGAAAATTTGTAAACTTTCATTTGAGATGGCAGGACGTTTGTTTATGAACCGGCCCTGAGGTCTATTATACATATGTAAAATAAGTCTAATGCAATGGTGATGTCTTTTTTGCATCAAACCTTACCAGTGGAAAGGCTGGATAATGGATCAACAGGTACTAAACATTTTACATCAGTGGATGGTTTTGTTTGCTGGTGGCTGTTTAGGTCTTTATGGGTTAAGTAAAACAAAATACAATGATTCGCACTCGTCATCAACTCATTTCATTCACAACAGAGCATAGGATTTCAAATGTTTAAAGTGAGAAAATGTACCACTTTAAGAAAATAAATCCTTTGATGACTATTAGATGTCTCCAGAAAGTTGGGACAGGTCCATGTTTCCCACTGTAGCATTGTCTCTTCTTTCAACAGCAGTCAGTAAATATTAGGAAGTGAGGAGACCAGTTGATGGAGTTTTGGAGGGAGAATATCGTTACTTCTTGTCTGATGTAGGATTCTAGTTGCTCAACAGTCCTGGGCTTTATTACCTCCACCAGGAGGTATTGTGATCACTTTGCTTTGTATGTTTGCATGCATGTTTGTTTGTTTGTTTGTTAGCAAGATAACTCAAAAAGTTATGGAAGGATTTTCATGAAATTTTCAAGAAATGTTGATACTGGCACAATGAAGAAATGATAAAATTTTGGTGGTGATCGGGGGGGGGGGGGGTGCAGATCTGTCTTGGCGGAGGTCTGTGCTCTCCGAGTGCTTTTCTTGTTTGTCATATTTTTGCATCATGATGCACAGTGTTTTCAGTTGACAGAAGGTCTGGATTGTAGACAGACCAGTTTAGTGCTGGACTCTTCTACTGTGAAACCACGCTGATAGAACAGATGCAATATGTGGTTTAGAGTTGTCTTGCTGAATTTGTAGTAAATATTTAAAGGGGAATATAAATATTATAGTTTATATTAAAAAATGGTTGATTATGTAAATCTGACTGTGTGTGAGGCAAGGTTATTATCGTTAACGAAAACGAACGAAATGACGAAAACTAAAATTGAAAAAACATTTTCGTTAACTGAAATAAATAAAAACTCTAATTAAAAGAAAAAAACGATAACTAACTGAAACTGTATTGTGAGCTTACAAAACTAACTAAAACGTATAAAAATTATGGATACAATTCCCTTCGTTTTCGTCTCTGTCAATGTCGGATTGATATGAAATTGATTTATTTCACTTCAGCAGTTTGAGCTGGTGACACCATACAACACTTCACAGTCTGTCATGTCTGGTCACTGGTGGTTTCCAGTGGTCTTCTGGTCCCCACTCTACCTGGAACATACAGACTAAAGCTGGGACACAGCAGCACAGTCCTGTCTGGGGTTTACTGTAGTGATACATGGGTCGGGTTTTTTTTTTTTTTTTTTTTTTTGGCGTACCGTGTGTGTGCGCGTGAGTGACAGAGACAGAGCTGAGCTAAAGGACAGTCAGTGTTGAACTAGCATCCAGGTTAAAACTGGAGAGTTTATCACCATGAAAAGGCCTTCCAAGCCCTGAACTGCACAGTTTAGAAGAGGAGAAAAGAGGAGGAGGAAAACTAATCCAATTACAGAGGTATGGAACCTGTTAGAATGTTAAAAAACGTTTGATGTTACTAGCAACAGCTAGCTGAACTGAACTGAAGCAAAGTTGGCTAATAATGGAACTGGAGATGATTAAGATATGAGAAATCTGCTAAGGTGTGGTTTACTGATGAGGAACTGGGTTATATATGTTTATAAGTGGTTTGTATATGTTTCTGTCTGCTTTAACTGCTGGTTAGCTGGTTTATAATAGGTTCCTATCTGGTTTAACTGCTGGTTAGCTGGTTTATATATGTTTCTATCTGCTTTAACTGCTGGCTGCTTTGTGCATCTCCTCTCATGCTTTGCACATCTTCGCATTGTTTCACGTAAGTGACGTTGTGTATGGATTGCACCCCACCTCAACGTGCTACAGGGAATTTATACATTGTACGGTACATTGTGTCTCTGCTCAGTCCATGAGCCGCCCTAACCCGACCCCCAAATAAAGTGTCCAGGGTAACACATATCCACGCCTCACTAATTTCTTTGAATAGGATGATGAGGAAGATAAAATATATGAAATAACTAAAACTAATACTAAAACTAAACTAAACTAAACTAAACTAAAACTAAGCATTCAGAAAAAAAACGATAACTAATAAAAACTAACAAACCTGCTCTAAAAACTAATTAAAACTAACTGAATAAGAGAAAAAAAAAGTCAAAACTAATTAAAACTAAACTATAATTAAAAATCCAAAACTATTATAACCTTGGTGTGAGGTGACTAAAAAAGTGTATGTGAATGGTTTGTGTGGATGTTTTGTGTTATTGTAAAAATATAGAAAAGCACTCTGAGAGCACAGACCTCCGCCAAGACCTCCAAAATTTAATCATTTCTTTCTTGTTAACAAAGCAAAGGAAGCTGAATTAGTTTAGTTTTTAATTTGTAAAAAGGGGTGGGAGTCTATAAGTTATACTTTTTCCCACTCCTTTTTGAGCAGAGAAACATTTTGTTTGACTATGTTGTGTGGTTCTATGCTATCTGATGATTCTATGTGCTCGAAATCAAACTACACTAACTAAAATATACAAGGCCTTCTCTGAAAAAGATGTCATCTGGATGGAAGAATGCTGACCTTTCCCCATTGATGATGCCTTTCCAGATGTACTAGCTGTCCATTCTATAGGCCAGGGATTAAAGTTCTCCGTCACCACTACAGATTTCTGTCAAATGGAAAAATTGAGGGGGGAAAAAGTCATATTGAAGTAACTTCCCAGGTGTTTCCAGTCGGCACCGCGATCCTGTCCTGGGTCTGCTGTCCTGAATCTGCAGGTGTTTAACACAGGCACACCACGCACAGGGGGCTGATAGGTTTAACAGTGATGATAATAAGATGACTTCTTTATTTTTATGTCGGGAGGAGAGGTTGATGACTATTTATCTTTGGAAGGAAACGCTGCTCATTCTGTGCCTCAGAAACACATGGACAAGTTCAGCTTTACCGAAGTTCAGCCTCCAGACGCTAACTTTAGTTTAGTGCTAACAAGTAGCTTGACTAGTGTGTGTGTTTGTGTGTATGTGCCCTTCCCGTGCGTGCGGCTGTGCGCGCCACGGCCTTACGTGGTTACGCGCCCGACTGCGTAAGTGCTTTATTTTGACCCGTTTAGCATCTTATTTCTATCTGTGTGGTACAGTACGAAGACAAAATTGAATGAATGAGTAACACCCTTGGTATTTGCAAAGCCACTGTATTTTAAATACCCTCAGAGAGGATCTGGAACGGAATATAATTTCTGTTTCAGTTGACGTAATTTCTTCCAATCAAAAGAGAACATGATATTGGCGGGAGGGGGTTGTGGACGCAGGTTTGACGACGTACAGATTATTTTGGCTAGCATATACGACATCATGGACACATTTGTAGAGGAAGGTGCTGAAGTGGGAACTATTGAGAGATGCGTGAAAAATAGATGGAGGTGGGCGTGGCTTGATGAGAAGGGAGACGATGGAACTCCAATTAGATCATGGTGCAAAAAAATGAAGCAGCCTCTCTCATTTTTTGCAGTAAGGTTTTCTTCTAGTTATTATTTTCACTTGCTTCAATACCCTTTAAAATTAACCAGAGAGCACCAAAATTGACCTGAAGCTTTAAAAATTTTCTGGGGGAGGACCCCCAGACCCCCCACCAATACCACTCATGACATTTTTTCTATCCATGTTACTAATCTTCTACACCTGTACACTCTCCCATTCAGTGTGTTTTACAGTATTGCCAAATTTGACTATATAAACTTGTACGCTATAGTAGTATTGTATTGCATCATTTTTAATAGTGGCCAATGATTTTGACCAGAAGAAAATTTTCAGTCAGATGAAAAATTTTTGCTTTAATCCCTGCTATAGGCTCTAAAGCAGTGATTCTCAACTGATTCTTAACCAAAAGTGAGTCACAAACCCGTTTTCGGTGGGTTGTGAGCCTTTGTCCGGGCAAAAAACAATGTTACAAAACAAATCTGTGCTTTATTTTTTTATGTAGCTGAGTGCTGTCCATTCACCCCCCTCAACAGTAAGTGGTGGTAATGTGCTGTAATAGGCCTGTAACGGTACACAAAATTTTCAGTTCAGTACGTTTTCGGTTTTGAAAGCCACGGTTCGTTTTTTTGTTTTTTTCGGTTCGGTACGGGAAGAAAGAAAACCCCTCTTAAGGTCTTTAATGCATTTATTTTGAATTTTTGAACATTTTCCCCCAATTTTTGGAGACAATAGAATATAGAAAAACAAAAATAATATAATTCTGCTGCTATAAATCAAATAGAAACTAAAATAAATAAAATATTACTAAATGTATTTTAAACATTAGTATTGCACTTTTTCCTGAAAGGGAGTTTTGAACAAACAAATTCCACATGAAGTGCAACATTGAGAAGAGGGCAAACTCATATTCTCTTTTAAAAAAATTTTAGAGCAACATTGACAACAAAATTAATCTAACAAACTGTTTATTCCACTGTGTGCATTTATGTGTGTGTGTGCAGGGTGTGATTTGTCAAAAACACAGAGAGGGGGGTGGTGTTTTTTTGTTTTGTTTTGTTTTTTTTAATTTGTCTGAGCGAGAAGGGGGGCGCGCATTTATATACGTTGGGGTGCGGTCCATAACTAACGTAACTAATGCTGGCATGAAATGAAAGTGAAATTTTACATACTTTCAACGTCCAACTCCCAGGTTCTATTCTTCTATCATACAGCGTGTGTGTGTGTGTGTGTGTGTGTGTGTGTGTGTGTGTGTGTGTGTGAGAGAGAGAGACAGACAGAGCTAGTGTAAGTGTTTTAGAACTACCGTAGTTCATAGGCGGAAAATAACGTCTGTCTTATCAGCGTCTCTTTCCTCGTTGTTGTCTTTCACCTGAACCCGAACTGATCCCAAACACGACTGTAATGATGGCAGAGGGTCTTCAGTCTCTTCTTTCCAGGTTAACATCATATATATATATATATATATATATATATATATATATATATATATATATATATAATTTTTTTTTTTTTTACCTTATATCAGGTGCTATTTCATATTTCAGGTCAATGTGCGCTCCTTCCATATGTCCATGTGGAACTTGCATGGATTTCACGTTCCGCATCGAACAACGTCTTTTGTTCCTTTTTCTTTTTTTCAATATACTGTGCCATTTTGGTACAGCTGTGTACCGAACCAAACAGGTGTGTACCGAAACGGTTCGGTTCGATATGTGTACCATTACAGGCCTACGTTGTACTGTTAATTAACCCTTTCATGCATAGTGGTCAGTACAGTGGACAGCTATTCCAAAGCTGTTCTCCTGTATATTTATGGGTTTTGATGTTTAAGTTGCCAACACAGTGGACACTTGTACATGATCCTATACATTGTCACCTATTGGACAGTCATGGGAAGTGCATTTATTTTTTTTTACTCAAAACCAAGATGACTGACAGGAAGTCAGAAATGCTGAACATCCCAGGAATATCTGGTAAATCTTTTTATATCAGGACACCCCTGAAGGTAGAAAAAATATGCTAGCATCAAGTAACATCTAAGGATTAATAGCAGTGTTAAAAATCCCACATATTTATATTATATTGGAAGAAATTTACAATTAATCACATCCACTAAATTGGACGCCATGCATCACTGGCTGTATTTCAATTGCAAATTATGCCATTACTGTAACTTTGCTGTTTTTGCTAAACTTGTTCTGCTTCAACATGTTTTAGTGCGAATCAATTGCTAATTGTTCTTAGAGCAGTTTTGATATTTATTTTATTTTATGTTTTTTTGCATTATATCTTCGTAAAGTGAGTAACAACTAGTATTAGAATATGTAAAAATGTTAGAAAACATCAGATTAGGAGCATTAAAAGTGTTTTATTGCATAGTTTTCCCACAGTACATCATTTTCTGATGTTAAATACACATTTCTTTACTTCAAATGTTAAACGTATATTGGGCATTCTTGTAACTCCATGAAAAATAGGTTCATAACAAAAAAAAAAACAAAAAAAACAAAAAAAAAAGCAATTGCATTGTTTTTTACATGCCTAAAGAGGAATGGAAACACTCAGGAAAAAAGTCTGGACTAAGGTTCTCATAATTCATGCATGAAAGGGTTAACACCAGGCATTTCACAGCATAAAAGAAAACCCAAAAGTTTCTATTCAAATCATGGTGAAACTCAGGTATGCCGATTACATCAGATCTGGTTTTACCTATATTTAGGACAAAAACCTGAGTGTGTTTAATTCTTGAATAAGTGACTGAATGCACTTGTAATTTTTAAATGAGTGCACATTTTAGTTTTGGTTCAAATGTACCTACTGTTAAAGGGAATATTTCCATATTTAGCATCACCACCTGCTGGTCAGTTTGGTTTATCATTAAACTTGTCTTCTGTGTTTTCATACTGTGATATTCAGGATCAGGTTTAAAACACACCATCTTTTTATTAAATAAATTTGAGATGTTTAGCTTTTATCAATTTGTGCCGCAGCTTGAAGCCAGACCAGTTGAGACCTGCTGCTGTAAAGGACCTATTCTGAAACTGTCCCACAATTTGTAGACCTACATTTTCACAGACTAGTGTCCATACTCTGTCCATCTTTACTTCTGACAGACTCTGCCTCTCTAAAATGCTCTTTTTCGTATTACTGACCTGTTGCCATTTGACCTAGTTAGTTGGAGAATGTTTCTCCACTTGTTTTATTTTAGTACAACTTACTTTTCCAGCATTTTGTTACTCTAACCCCAACTTTTTGGAGATATGTTGTTACCCCCAAATTGAGAATAACCTTAATTTTCTTTCTTAAAATGGTGTGTTTCCGTAGTGTAAACAGCTGACATGTTATCTATGTTCTATTGTTGAATAAAATATGGATTCATGAGACATGTTTGCAAGTGGGTTAGTGTTGTCCACTAGTGACCAATGTTCAATAACTGCTCCTTTAACAAAATCTTTAGAGCAGGGGTGTCAGACTCATTTTCTTTCAGGGGCCACATTCAGCTCAATTTGATCTCCAGCGGGCCAGACCGGTAAAATAATAACATAATAATGATAAAATAATGACAACCCCAAATTTTTTATATGCAAAAAATAACTTGAAATTATGAAAACATTTACATTTTACAAACTATCCAAAAAAAAAAAGAGACGTGAATAACCTGAAAAAAACTGAAATTTCTGAAGAAAAATAAGAAGAAATGATAGTAAGAAAAATCTGATCAATATTGTGCCTCAACTTATGATTAATACAACCAAGACACAAAACAGGCAGAATAGTGTTAAAATTACACTTATTTTTCTTTAGACATTTCAGGTTGTTCATATTTGTTCAGATTATTGACATTTTATTATTAAAGGATATTACAATTTAATGTTCTTTGCAATAAATCAAAGAAAAAAAATGGTGTTGCCATTATTTATAGGCATGATGTCATATTATTTTTTTCACATTAAACCAAGAAGAAAATTTGGAGTCATTATTTCTAGGTTATTATGCTGTTATTTTTGAGTTCAACGCCCTTGACTGTTAATATCTTCTGCACTTTGCAAACCAGATTGGAACCTTTTGCGGGCCAGTTTTGGCCCCCGGGCCGTATGTTTGAAACCTGTGCTTTAGAGGCTTTTCTTTTTTTCATATGTGACCATCTTAATGAACATGTCTAATATGATTCCTGGTCTATTTTATTGTGCTTTCAATCTGATTTGAAATTAAGCATAAAGTCAACAGAAACAGGACTTCTGTTAGTTTGTGCCCTTAGTTCATCTCTTGTTCTGTTTGCAGTTTTTTTGCAGCTTTATGTGGTCCTTGCTGTGGCTGGGTTCATCTTTCTCCTCACCCTGTCAATTTGTATCACCCTCCTGATGAAGAAGCCCACTGTCCAGCCAGATACTGGAGGTAAGAAAAAAAATCTTTACATGAATACAGAAAAGCTGTCACAGTAGAAAGTTAGTGACAAAACTAAGAAATGAAAGGATGTGAAATAGAAGCACTGAATCATGCAACACAATACAGTACATAACTCCTCACTAAGAACAAGCTTACAAAGTGAATAACAAACACGCTCTAAAATATATGCATTTTAACTATACAAAACAAAACTCTTTTGCCTGTTTGTATTGATGTATTGTCCAACAAATTGTGTGGATGCAAAATGAAAACTAAAATCAACATGACTGGATTCTTAATTCAGACATTGAAAAAGGAAAACAAGGAGCAAGCTTGGTTCCTGCTTCACATGCTTTAGGAATATTGGTACATACTCTAAAATTGCACATGAACACCTCCTCATGTCGTATTTTCCACTGAAGAACTGGGAAAAAATTTGTGATCCATGAGCTGCTGAGATGAAAAATACCCTTTGACCTTTTCAACATGTTGAAGAGCAATGAGGGATTCATCGTGATTCACGATTGATAAACAGTGGTTTTAATAATTGCTGTTAGCCGATGATTTTGCACATTTATTGCATACACAAATATGCAAAAAAAAAGTTTAAACAGGTGGTTTCAGGCACACATACTGTAAATTATTTTGGCATCACTCCAGCTGATGTCATCATGTCTATGCATGTGCTGATGTCAGTATATCAATTGTCTGTGTATATCTGTCAAGTCTGAAGTAAATTGAAACAAAATTGATGTTTTTATAGACATTTGAATTTTTTCCCATTATAAGTAAATGGGAGAAAAAAAATATTTTAAAAAATTCATAAAAAATTTTAACTTTGACCTCCGTATGTTTCCCAAAATGTAATGACATGTATTGTGGGTCACTGGCAATCTGTAAACCCAATCTGGTATGAATTCAACCAATAGTTTTGCTGCTACAGATGTTTAAAATTTCGCCCATTATAAGTAAACGGGAAAAAAAAAGATTTTAAAAATTCATAAAACATTTTATCTTTAACCTACTGTTCCCAGAATGTAGTATTCTGAGTCACTGGCAATCTATAAACCAAATTTGGTATGAATTCAACCAATAGTGTTGCTGCTACAGATGTTTTAAATTTTGTCCATTATAAATGGGGGAGAAGAAAGATTTTAAAAATTCATAAAAACTTTGAACTTTAACCTACTTTTCCCAAAATGTAATCAGATCTATTTTGGGTTACTGGCAATCTCTAAAATCCATATTTAAATAAACTGATGAGAACTCACAAGGGTAGTACAAGGTTTTTAAGTATCTTTTAACACACTGTGTGCAGATAAACATAGCATTTAAGTGTTTACTGCTACTGTAGTTGTACTAATGTATTATTACAATATGACCAAACGTTTTAGCAGTAACACAATGTGATTAGTTACATAAAAGTGGTTTATTTGCCAAAAAATGTCTTTGAAGGCTGTTAAGTGCTTATTATTGATCTTATATAAGCCACAGGCAAATGTGGGACAAAAAAGTCAAACAAATAAATAAATAATATAATATAATAAATAATAATGCTAAAGTAAAATAAATTTGTGCCACTGTCAACATGTTTTTCCATGACTGTACATATACATGCATTCTTACATTTTGCGTGAAGCTTTCTCATGCAGTGTTATAATTACTAGACCTTAAAATAAACACAACAATTGTCGACTCAAACCTCAGAGACTTATATTTAAAAGTTTAACAGGTCAGTTCAATCCTTCCTTGATTAATTCTTTCTGAATTTCAGCTATTTGCTAAATGTAAATGCACACAGATGTGTTGAATACTAAACAGTAAATTCATCTTCATCTAAGCACATTAATTAATAGAGTAACTTTCTTATGTAAAGCCAATTGAATACTAACTGCAGCTCACTAAGGGACTAGACCAGTGGTTCCCAACCTTCTTTAGCTCATGACCCCATTTTAACGTCACAAATTTCTGGCAACCCCAGACATTCAAAACGGAGACTTTTTTTTTTTTTTTTTTTGCTAAAATGAATTTTGATCATGTATTAGTTAGCTATACTATGTTGCAAATAAACGTTAGTTTTAGACGACATTTAGTCTATACAATGTATATTATTATGATGGAGGCAGAAAAACCAGGTGTAGATTACTGCGCAAAGGGAGACTTTGATTTTCCTTGGTCAGGATATGTACAGTCAGTCCAGCTTAGATTTACAAGGCTGACAATTAATACTGAAAAATAATAACTCAAACTATGAATTATGAAAGAGCTGCAACATCTTTAACTGACCACAATGAAAATTTGAAAAAAAAACAGAACCATAGTGCTTCAGTTTCGGCTTCAGAGTTTGTCATGTCTTTTATATATTGTGGTTGTCTTTCTCAACTCACCATATATTTTTTATTAGTCATTTTTTAAAATTATTATTTTATTTATTACTAGAAATTTCAGGCGACCCCATTTGAATTCCAGGTGACCCCACGCGGGGTCCTGACCCCAAGGTTGAAAAACACTGGACTAGACATTAGAATTAAAGAGATAAATCACAAGAAACATTTGTATAACACAATTTCTCAAGGTCTTTAACCACAACATGAGCTGCCTGTCATGAAACAGAACTGTCAAAGCCCACATGGCAGTGACTCGACTGTGGGTTAGCCCTCAAATCTCATTAACTGAACAATAATTTACAAATGGCCACAAGTACAGTCATTAGAAGGTCAAAACAAAGTGAATGAGAAAATTATGATTCCTGGACGGAAATTACTGAATCCGAGTAATTCATTTTCAAAGAATAAATTAAAAAAGAGAACTACAATAAATCTATCATATTTTTGAAAGTACCATTACAAAATGTTTAATTATTTTCAGTTTTGTTTTACTGTAATATCCTCCATAACTATTAAATGATGACTCTTAATCTGAGAGGAAGTCTAGTGTTTCAAGGAAGCAGTAGAGCGGATGTCTTCTTTGAATAATTATGATAATGATCATCTACTCATGCTGAGTTTCACCTCCATGTACTGATCTTTTGACTCATCTGAAACCTGTACCTCCATCCTTTTACAGCAGAAGTTAAAAAGATGCCCCTGACCTCAAATAATGCACAGATATCACTGTTATTACACAGTTTTTAGGTTGAATTTAGACGAACTAACCACTATACATAACATCACACAAGGTTCCTGACAAATCAACTCCAGGAAGAAACTCAGTTTATTTACTGAAGAAAAAAACAAAGACCCGTTTGGTTTTCCCAGGTGACCCAGGAGCTGGTGATGTTGTGTATGCAGACGTGAACATACAGACGGGCTCAAGGATACCAGCGCCCCCTGTGGAGACAGTGGAGTATGGACAGATCCGAGTCAGATGTGAGCCAGAACAATGAACTGCACTGCAACTTAACCTGCAAAATAATACATGTTTAACATGTGGAAAAATGTACGGTGGATTAGGTTTAGGGTTAGGGTTAATTTCCCTTTTGATTAATCTCCCTTTTTAAGCATTCAAGTTTTTGTGTTTAAATAATCACAATTTAAAAATTGATTCAGGAGGAATCAATTACACATACTCTTTTTCTTTTATTCTTTGTTTATATTTTTGTTGTACTTTGTATACTATTGTTTTATTCCTATTCTCTTTCTTTAAGCTAATGATGTAATGAAGTGAGACTGATTTTCATAAACCCCACTGGGTTTTCTGATTTCACCTGCACAATTTGTTTCTTTGTTTGTCCTAATGTTTGATTTGTTGTTGTGCAAAATAAATATCAATAAATCGCAAAATACACTCAATATTCCAGTAAAGGAATAGAACAGATGTAAAACATATATGTCTACAACTCTATGGTGGCAGACGTATTGCACATGCAAAAAATCATTTTTATGGTCAGGGCAATGCTGTCTATGAATATTTTGCCCATTTGAATTGACTGATGACAGCTAATTTTCTTCTTCATGTTTTTTCCCGGTCTGTATTTTGAAAAGACACTTTTTCCACAAAATTTACCACTGCCATAGAAAAACTGAAATATGGAGTGCATAAGTAAAATTATAAAATTTCTGCATGTATCACAATGTTAATTTGTAAAAGACATATTTTATGTTACTTAATATAATTTAGTTTAACATTTTTATTGTCACTTAATGAAAATTTCCACACAGAATACAATTACGCTGTCTCATTCTGTTTTATGTACTGGGGGCTCGTACAAACCTGGGGCCTACAAAACCTTGTAAATTTTACACAATAGCTTGCACTGCCTGATGAAAAACCAGGGTTTAGAAAAATTGAATTATCTGGACATATTCAGCTAGTGCAACATTATGTTAATATAGTTTATAGTTTTATTAAAGTTTTACCCTGAATGATCCTGGTGCAAATATTGTTGAAGTTCAGGTCCAGTGGAGTTGCAATCCCCAACCCAGTGCACTGGGTCATTCATTTTACACTATTGTCAGGTGAAACCGAGCCAACCTGTGTGTACTTTTTAACTTCCAGTCAGGATGGGAACAGAAATGAGACTCATCAGTAGAACATAGAAAGTTCAACTGTAATAATAATAATAATAATGATCGTCATCATCATAATAATGATAGTGATAATAGTACATCAACTGAAAACCAACCTTCATGATATAATATACAGTGGATTAAGTTTGAGGTGATCAGTATACAAATTATATATTTTTATATTATACTGTAAGTTTAATGGCATAACTCATTTTTCAAAGCAATGATACACATGGCAGTTAGTTACAATTCCATTCAATTACAGTCTGATAATCTGTTAGTTTATAAATTAACAGAGGTTGTTAGTATTTTGAGAGTTGTGATGCAGCAACAGGAGATGAGATCTCTTGTGAGACTTCTGAGCATTTCTCAGAAAAGACTCATTATTCTCTGCAGCCCCTCCATCAGAGACACTTTGTCATGGAGACACTCTCTCATGGTTAGATGAGTTTTCCCTCTTAGCGACAAATAAGATGCACAGAGCGCTTTGTCAGCGCTTCATGTAAACAAGTGCGTGGCATGTGTCTGTACCTACTCATTTGTTTCTACCCTGGTGGGGACTCTGATCTGAATGCATGCTGACTTTTAATACGTCTTATTGTGATTATTTTAGACAGAATTAAAAAAAAAAAAGAAGAAAATCAATTTTTTTTTTCAATTTCATTGATCAGTATTCAGTCTGACTTTAAACTTCACTATGACTGATGGTTGAAATAAGATGGGATAACTTGAAATGGTTAATTTCTGAAACAGCCATCAGTTTACTTGAGAGTGTAAAGATTGGACTGTGCCTAAAATTAGAATCAGCAGGTTGTCAAAGCGTGATTCAGGGACCATGAGACATCGTTTTCACACATTGGTCAGACCTGAACCCCACTGAAAATCTTTGGGATGTGATGAAGAAGACTTTATACAGTGGCCCAACTCTCCATCATCAATGTGAGATCTTGGTTAAAAATTGATGCAACTTTTGATGGAAAGAACTAGGTACTGTGACATTTCCTGGGACAGTGCATAAGCAATATGATGACACACCAAATGTGTGTTGTGATAAAGGCTAAAGGCGGTCCAATGAAATATTGTTTTGTGATTTTATTTGCAGCTAAGTAGTGAATATTACAACCAGTGTTTCCATGAATGTTTGTGTTCAAATCAGAGAAATAATTTTTTCCATCTGTATACTATTTTGCAACAGTTATTCAGCAGGAAGCTAACTTATTGATAAATGACGGTTCCAGTCTGCCTCATAGTAATGTGCAATCAGTGACTAATGTAAGCCAAGTTCACGTTCATGGGAACATGATGTTAACGTCTAATTTACCATAAGATAAGCTGACTCATCCAATGTTAACTTTATATTTAACATTTTGTTATCCAACACTTTTTGTATTTGATTCTCAGATTAAATATGCAACATTCTTCTTCGTTTGCTGTAACAGTTTTAATTCAGGTAGAGAATTAGTGGCGGCTACGTGTGACAATCAAAGCATAAATAATCTGTCGTATGTTGTGCCTACGTGGTCAGCAGAATGAGCAGGATGGTGATTGGTGATCAATGTTTGACAATTAGAGGTGATCAGATCATGCCGGCTCATTAGCACGGTTTGTTTTACTAAGTGCTGTAAAGTATTTCCGAGTGAGATCTAGTAAATCAGAAGCAAACAGTGTTGCTTAACATCCACACCTCACCTGTTAGAGCACTCATGCAAATGCACATGCAGAAATGGGCATGTCCAGGCGGTGGCGATGGAGTATAAAGGCACTTGAGGCCCTTCAGTCTGTCTCAAACCAACAACCTTTCAGCTTCACAGCTGCTGCTCCTCCTCTTCATCGCAGAGTCTCCTCCTCCTCCGAATCGACAGGTACAACTCTTGTCTGACTTTACTATTTCTGCTCCACATCTTCATTGCCTCTATAACTGCCTCTGACTCCACAACTGTAATCGTCTCACCTTCCTCTATTACTGTTTCCAAATGTACCTCCATCTCCTCCTCCTTTACACCCAAACACTCTCTACATTCCTACTAGTCTTATTGTTCATTTTTCCACCTCCTTTAATAACTCCATCTCTTCTTTATTTACCTCTACTTTTGATTAATGCACAGTATTAGCACAGTGTATTCAAAATGTCAAAGGTCAGAGTAGCGATTGTGCAGTAAAATGATCTCAGTCAGTTGGTCAGTTTTATATGTGATATTGTATGTGAAGTTTGATCTACAACAATGTGTCGTGTTCTTTTAGATCAGCAGTTCTCAGCTGGTCTGGCTTCAGGACCCACTATCACCCCTTAATGACAAGACAAGACCCAAACTGATAAAAGTTAAACTTCTCAAATTTATTTACTGAAAAGGCTGAATGTTTTGAACCTTCGATAATACAGAATATCACAGTATACCAAGAAAGAAGACAAGTTCAATGATTAAACAAAATGACCAGCAGTAGGTGATACTGAATATGGAAATATTCCCTTTAACGCTAAATTAGTTACATTTTAACCAAAAGTTGCATTCAGTCATTTATTCAAGCATTAAACACACTGAGGTTTCTGTCCTCAGTGTAGGTAAAACCACATCTGATGTAGGCGTTATCATTCCTCAATTTCATCACGATTTGAACAGAAACCTATGGGCCTTCTTTTACAATGTGAAATATTTTGTGTTAATTAATATTACAGCGCATTACTGCTACCTACTGTTGGGGAGTATGAACAGTGAAGGGCTCTGCTCCATAAGAAAATAAAGCAGAGGATTTGTTTCTTAACATTATCTTATGCCCAGACAAAGGCCCACAACCCACTGAAAACGAGTTTGAGACCTACTTATGGGATGCGACCCACCAGTTGAGATTCGCTGTTTCAGATCATATGTTTGTCAGGTGCTGGTAAAGTACTTGTAATGTACATCACTTGAGTGAACAAGGGCCTTTTTGTTTTTGTTATTATTAATCATATACAAATGCATGTCTGTCTGTCTTGCAGTATGGCAGCACTGTGGCTCCAATCGGTCTCTCTGCTTGTTTTACTGATTGTATCGTGGCCGGGGTCACAGGCCATGGCCCCCCCACAACACCTGTGTGGCTCCCACCTGGTCGACGCCCTCTATTTGGTCTGTGGGGAGACAGGCTTCTTCTATAACCCCAGCAGAGGAGCAAGAGACACTGACCCGCTCCTGGGTAAGGCCAGCGAAACGGTGAAATAAAGATAAAGATTATACATGTCTGTGAAGAACTGGTCACAGTGCTCTTCTAATACTGATAAATAAACTCAAAACATCAAGTCTTCATGGTAGAGAGTTTGCAGAGAGAGACTTTGCAGAGGCTAATATGGTTTAATTGAATTTACCTCGGGATCAATAAAGTGTCTGTCTGTCTGTCTGTCTGTCTGTCTGTCTGTCTGTCTATCTATCTATCTATCTATCTATCTATCTATCTATCTATCTATCTATCTATCTATCTATCTATCTATCTATCTATCTATCTATCTATCTATCTATCTATCTAATGTGATCATGCCATGATAAATATAATATCAAAGATTCAATATGTAAAATTCCCACATGCTTGTTTACTTGCATGAATGTTGCACTGGAGACTGTGTTTGTTGTCTGTACTTATAAGCAGTCATTTGTTGCAATTAGCTAACTCTGTTTCAGTTTACATGTCTCAGTTGTCTACATCTATGGTAATGTGGTAATGCTTGTTCACTGATTTCTATGTCAAGGTTTTTCTGCAAAAATCCGTAAGCTCATTTTCAGGTTCCTCAGTGTCTCTCTTCTGCTCTTCTACGCTCACTACAGTGCGCAACACATGCTAATTTTATCTTTGTACAAAAAATGTAAATCGTTAAGTAATGAACCTTTGGATTTATGTTAAGTTCATGATAGGACGCAGATTGGTTGATGTTAGCTAACTCTATTTCTAAGCTAAAGGGTGTCTCAGTCATCTACATCCATGGTTACAGCCAAGGTTATTATCGTTAACGAAAACTAATGAAATGATGAAAACTAGAATTGAAAAAACATTTTCGTTAATTGAAATAAATTAAAACTACAATTAAAAGAAAAAAACAATAACTAACTGAAACTGTATTGTGTGCTTACAAAACTAACTCAAACATATAAAAATTATGGGTAATATTCTCTTCGTTTTCGTCTTTGGCAATGTCGGATTGATACGAAATCGATTTATTTTGCTCTAGCAATTTTAGCTAGCAGCACCATACGACACTTCACAGTCCGTCACTTGTCATTTAGAGTCATCTTCTCGTCCCCACTCTACCTGGAAACATGGAGACTAAAGTTGATAGAAAGCAGCAGTGTCCTGTCTGGGATTTATGTGAATATGGTGGCGAAGAAGATAAAAGATATGAAAAAACTAAAGTTAATACTGAAACTAAACTAAAACTAAGCATTTAGAAAAAAATGACAACCAATAAAAACTAGCAAACTTGCTCTAAAAATAAATTGAAACTAACTGAATAAGAGAAAAAAAGTCAAAACTAAATAAAACTAAACTATAATGAAAAATCCAACACTATTATAACCTTGGTTACAGCCTGTACACTGACTTCTGTGTAGAGGATTCAGGTTAGCTCTTCTTCAGATATCCTCCATTCTGCTCGTTCCTAGTTTCTTTAATTTTAGCACCTTCCCTCTGATCATTAGCAGCAAAAATGTACAACATAACCTGAAAACAGAGTCAGCTAACAATGGAAAATGACCAGTTCCCAGTACAACACAGACCTAAGACCAAAGTGGTATTCGAATGAATTCCGCATATTGAACCTTTAATAAAGGCATATTATTTTTATTGGAGATTCTGCCTATAGTTCATGTATATTATAAGTATCCAATCCAAAGAGTATTTAAAATCATCTTACTATGAGTCCACGAAGCATTTACATCCTAATTTTTATGTTTATTCTATTGCACACCACCACTGTTAGGACACTTTAAACCTTTCGTACTCCATGTTCAGTGTTCACTCTAACACTAAGCCCATTTTTAGAATAGAATGGGAGATATTTATCCTGCTACATGAGATTTTATTTTCTTAATGCTATCTTTGTCCACAGGTTTCTTCCCTCAAAAGGCGAGTGGAGCTGCAGCCCCCGGTGGTGACGGCGAAGTGCCTGAGTTGGCCTTCAAGGACCAGATGGACATGATTGTAAAGCGAGGGATCGTGGAACAGTGCTGCCACAAGCCCTGCAACATCTTCGACCTGCAGAATTACTGCAACTGAACAGCTCCCAGCATGGCTTTGTTAAGCAGCAAAGCCTGGCTTCTTGGCTTACTTAGCCTGTAACCCCTGAACCCACCACCCCTACCCAGAAGAACAGGAGCGCTGTCAAACTCCTATTGAATGACATGCTGTGAAATGAATGAAACTATTTTTCCTAGAAAATAATAATAAAAAAATTCTGATATGAGAATTTACTGAGAGTGTGTTCATGGTGTGGTAATCCTTTTTTTTTTTTTTTTCTTGATTTCAGTCTGATAAATACATTAACATCACAATGACACCTACTGGGCCTAGTTACATTACTTTTACACTACATTTAAAGGACCTGATTATAATTTCACAACAAAATTATAAAACATCTGAACAAATTCCCAGAATGCATCAGATGTGCTCCAGTGATTTTTTTTAAGTGTTATGTGTTTTGCTATATATTTTATTGTTACATTTATGTGTTATTTCTAATAGTAATTTATCTTAATGTCATTTAAAGCATTGTGAGAAACAATTTGTGCTGCCATGCTGTGAAGTGAAAACAGTGCAATGAACTTTCTGTAAAGCTCTTTAATTAAAGTAGATCAGCCAAGGTGTTTTACAGATATCAGCCACCAGAGGGCAGCAATGCATTATAACTTCCCTTATGATGACAAAGACAATGGTTTTCCAATCACAGCTTGACCAGTAAAAGTTATAGCAGCAGTGGTAGTAGTAGTAGTATTTGATGAATTGAAAATGTATTCTAATTACATCTGGACTTTTTGTAAAAGGCTTTGGAGTGAATTTAGCTTTGTACTTTTCAAAATCCTCTTCACTGTTACGTACGAACCCCCCCCCCCAGTTTTTTAGTGATCCGATCCGTCCCCCCAAATTGATCAGTTTACAATACACCAATTCAAGAAGGTGGAAGCCTGGAGCAGATCCATGCTGAGTTGGGAAAGCAAAGTGTTCAATTATCCACATAAACAATGCACAGCTGATCCATGAACATCCCAGTGTTTGCGCTGTCTTCTAGCTACGACTAATGGTGCGTTCAGTTGTACTCGTAAACCAGAGTTTTGAAGTCAGGAAAGCATTGAAATCTAGCATCTACAAGCATAAACGTTGGGGTTTTCATTTTATTTCAATAACTGTCTTTTTTTTTTTTCGAATTCCATGTTCCCTGATGTCCTAGTTTTTAAACTGGGAAGGGTTAAGTTCAGATGGCATAGAGGGGGCACCAAATTACACACACAAAAAAAACCAAAACAAATAAAATAAATAATAAATAGATAAATAAAAATATCTGTATAATAAACTTGAAACGCAGCCTTTACACTTTCTTGACATGTTTTCTCTTAAATAAATCATAATCAAGCCTCAATATGACAAATTTTTATTCCACTTATCCCACTTTGTGGATTCTGTCATTCACATTTATTTCTTATTCACTATTAAAGGCATGACACCAACTCACATGATCTGAAACATTCTAAGTATCTAAACAGTTTAAATTATTTCTCACTGTATATTTATTTCTCTTAGACTTACAGGGTAGGGAAGCAAAATTTACAATGATCATTTAGTTGTTTTTTCTCAGCAGGCACTACGTCAATTGTTTTGAAACCAAACGTATATTGATGTCATAATCATACCTAACACTATTATCCATACCTTTTCAGAAACTTTTGCCCATATGAGTGATCAGAAAAGCAAACGTCAAAGCGTGTGTGATTTGCTGAATGCACTCGTCACACCAAAGGAGATTTCAAAAATAGTTGGAGTGTCCATAAAGACTGTTTATAATGGAAAGAAGAGAATGACTATGAGCAAAACTATTACGAGAAAGTCTGGAAGATACTATTAAAGAAGAATGGGAGAAGTTGTCACCCCAATATTTGAGGAACACTTGCGCAAGTTTCAGGAAGTGTGTGAAGGCAGTTATTGAGAAAGAATGAGGACACATAGAATAAAAACATTTTCTATTATGTAAATTTTCTTGTGGCAAATAAATTCTCATGACTTTCAATAAACTAATTGGTCATACACTGTCTTTCAATCCCTGCCTCAAAATATTGTAAATTTTGCTTCCCCACCCTGTATTTCTCTTATACTTATGGTTCATTTACATTCATTCTTTACATCTGTATGTACTGTTTTACATAAAACTGGGATTCCTTTATACATCTATTGCACAAACCATTTCCAGTATTAAATCAGTCTCAAACATTTTACATTTTGCAAATCAACGTATCAGTGACAGTCAATATTTTGAAGATTTCATAAGTCAGGCTGAGGGTTTTTGATATGCATCAGTTTAAGTCAGAGTATATTTCTGTTACCATACACATTACATTTATAATTGTTTACATGAAGGCGCGATTGTGAATCAATTTTATTTTATTACAAATTTTTGCACATATTGTAGGTTCTTTGCTTTTTTTGTCAGAATTCAGTTCAAGCTTCTGTGCTGAGAATGAGATTCTTCATCCTATTGAAATCAGCAAAGGCCTGAAGTTCTGTGATTGACACACCAGACAAATAATAGTTTGATCATGTATGGCTAGTGTTGATCAGGCAGTGCATCAGAAAATTCAAGATTCTAATGAAATATCTATCTATCTATCTATCTATCTATCTATCTATCTATCTATCTATCTATCTATCTATCTATCTATCTCTGTGTGTATATATATATATATATATATATATATATATATATATATATATATATATATATATATATATATATATATATATATATATTTATATATATACTCACGCACACAAATACTTACAGCTTGATCCCCCCAGTTCTAAAATCCTATCTGCACCCCTGTGTAGAGACAACAGGAAATGGAAAGGCACATTAATACCCATAGTGATAACATGAAAAAACAGGTATTAAAATAATAAATACATTTCAGCAGCTTTACAAGTTGTTTCCACAGTTGAATTTCTTAAAAGATTCATAGAGGAGAAAAATAGTTCCAGTTCGTTTTAAAGGCAGTTTAAGTTAGGCAGTTTCAGATTTCCTTTCATGGGAGATGCATATACATCATGACGCATGTCATATGTATGTGTGGATGTGTGACCGGTGGTTTCTGCATTGTGTCTCTTAGTGGTGAGATGCAGAATGGACTTGCAGGACACAACGTTGCGATTGGAGGAGGAAACAGCACTCGCACTCCGTTTTTCCGGCTGACAATATGCAAATTAAAACATAATCAGTCCTGACTACGGTCCAGCCCCAAACAGTAATGAAAAAGACACTGGTTAGCATGCTTTCACACACACCTCATCCACCCATCAAACTCATGCACAGTCAAGTCATGTCCACACCCAATCCACTCGACCACCACGCAGACAACAATATAGATACAATTAGATGCCAGAAAGGAACTGAAAACCACTTAATAATACATGTTGACAATGGATAACAACAGATGACCTACTTCTCCCCATTACAAGACATTCTAAAGGGAAGAGGAAGGGGAGGAACCCGACTCTCTATTGGGGTACACCTGGAAATACACGAAGAAGACCGGACATAATAATATATAATAATAATTACAAAAATAACAATATTATTCGAATCAATAAACTTATAGTTTGCAAACATCCTGCACCACAAGGGGCCGCTAACTCCCAATTTATCAGGATTTAAAACTACTATAACTATGTTACATTTGCATTTGTGTGTGTGTGTGTGTGTGTATATATATATATATATATATATATATATATATATATATATATATATATATATATATATATATATATATATGTACCTCCGTTTTTCTTTTTTTCTTCTCTCGGTGATATTTTGTACCTATGTTTAAGTGTAAGTTTGCGTCTCACAAACTGTTACATTTGTCCAGGCTTGCTTTGTGATTTTATTTATTTATTTTTCCATGTGTGTTTTGTATATGTTCTGTTCTGTATAAAAACAACAATTCTTATTGTTTAGACTTTTTTGCACTACTGCTGCAAACAATTCAATAATAAAAGACTGTGGAAAGAAAAAAATCTCCCTTTCACCCACTGTTCGGTGCAGATGCGTGGCCCTCTCTCTCCCTTCCCGCTGGGTGGGGCAGGTGATCCACACACCTGCCGCCTGCACGTCCCGGGGGGGTGGGCGGGGTCAGCTGTAGTTTGTTTACCCCGTCGGTCCGTCTCGGTTCACTCCCTCAGTCGGTATCGTCGGTACTAGTCTGGCACTGCCCTCACTTCCATGTCCGCATTTGACGAAGTCAGACTGAGGCCTTAGTTCAGGTGCATTTATGAGCTGAAGGACACACTTACAGCTTCTGTGTTTACTTTGTTATTTTCGGGTTGTGTGTTTGTGCGCGCGCCTGTGTGTTCCCTGGTGCCGGTGCTCGTGCTGCTGTACAATGCGGGATGTTCACCTGACCGGACCCAATGACACATGCACCAACGGTAAGGACAGCCTGTCTGGAAACGGACTAACACTGAAAACTGCAGGGGAAAACTGTGTGGGGACTGAACTTCCATTGTCTGCCTGCTGTGATCTTTCATCTCATGTTTCAAGGAAACTCAAATGTGGACAAGCTGCTCCTCAGAAAAATACTCCACAACACTGACAAGACAATGAAGGTCAGGCTGCTTTTAGGTTTAGGACAGGTGTGTCAAAGTCATTTTAGTTTCAATGACCACATCCTCCTAATATGATCTGAAGTGGGCCAGACCAGTAAATTAATAACATAATGTATAATTAATGTCAACATCTCTGTGTTTTACAGTGATAAAAGTACAATTACATTATGAAAACGTTTAAAAACTGTACTTTAAAAAATGTGAAAAACATGAACCAGGAAAAAAACCTGAAATTTATTAAGAAAAATAAGTGCAATTTTAACAATGTTCTGCCTCAGTTTATCATTTACAAAGTACAGATCACATTGGATCTACAAATACACAAAACTGTTAACAAATACAAAAAAGTAACAGGCAGAATATTGATAAAATAACGATTAATTTTCTTAAGACATTTCAGGTTATTATTTTTCAGGTTATTCACATTTTTTAAAGGATAGTTGGATAGAAATGTAAACATTCCCGTGTAATTTTACACTAAAACAAAGAAAATAATTTGGAGTTGTCATTATTTATAGGTTATTATGACAGTATGTTACTAATCTGATCCACTTGAGATAAAATTGGGCTGAATGTGGAACTGGAACCACAGTGATTAATATCTTTAGTGTAATTTTTGCTTTTCACAAATTCATCCCGTGTGTCGCATTGGACCCCTTGGTGGGCCGGTTTTGGCCTGTGGGCCGTATGTCTGACACCCGTGTTTAAAGTGATGTTTGGCTTCATTCACTAACATCTTACTTTTATTCAGTGTTGTATGAGTGAAGCCCAAAGGAGGTAATCCCAGCTTCATAAAGTAACAGTCCTGTCTTGTATTGGTTCTGCCTGTTCACTTAACACAGGTGATTCCACTAATCATCCTTCTACCTGGATGAGGAGTTGTGCTCATCAAAATGTGCTGGTTCAGTGAATGGTTGGAACAAATATGTGGGTAGGACTTGTACTCTCTGGAGCATTTACCCACCTCTTTTGAATCTCTCTCCAGAGTCCTACCCACATATTTGTTCCAACCATTCAGCACAAGTCCTCATCCAGGTAGATGGATAATTAGTGGAATCACCTGTGTTAAGTGAACAGGTAGAACCAACACATGGCAGGACTGTTACTCTATGAAGCTGGGATAACCCACCTATGAAGCCCTACAAAAGAACATCTGTCATCTTCTAACTATCTCAATGGCTTTCCACTGCGGTGTCAAACATAAGACCCATGGGCCAAAACCGGCCCATCACAAGGTCTACTCTGGGCCGCCATAGGAATTTGTGAAATTAAAATTAATGTTAAATCATTTGAGTTCAGGGGCCACATGCAGCCCAATTTGATCTCAGATCGATTAGACAAGTTAAATATTTTCATAATAACCTATAAATGATGACAACCCTATTTTTTTTCTTTCAGTGTAAAAAAGTAAAATTACATGAAAATGTTTATATTCTCCAACTATTCTTTCTAGAGCTGCAACCGATTAATCGATTAGGTGCTTGAAGCAAATGCAAAAAGTCACGATTCGATTAATTGACTTGAATTGATTGAAGGGAAATATTCTATTGCAGTTTTCCTGAACTGAAGTTTCTTTGTGCGTCACAATAAGCGTCCATGTGAAACACAACAGTGGAACCAGTGTTTAACAGCAAAGAAATGAAGGAAACAAAGCTTCAATTCAGGAGAATTGTGGTTGAATGATGATTTTTTTTTTTATCACTTTGAGTTGATTTATTGGTTGCAGCTCTAATTCTTTCACAAAAAATGTGAATAACATGTATAACCACGTACAACTTGAAATTTATTAGGAAAAATAAGTGCAATTTTAACATTATGTTTTGTGCATTTGTAGAAACACTGTGATCTGTAATATAGAAATATAAATGGTAAGTTGAGGTATATTGTTAAAATTGCACTTACTTTTCTGAAGAAATTTCTGGTTGCTCATGGTTGTTCAGCTTATTCACATTTTTTTGTGAAAGGATAGTTTGTAAACATAAACATTTTCATAATTTAGTTTTACTTTTTTGCATTAAAATGAAAAGAAAAGTTTGGAGTTGTCATTCCTTATACATTATTATGTTATTATTTTACTGGTTTGGCTCACTTGACTTCATATTGGGCTGTATGTGGCCCCTGAACTAAAATGTTTGACACCTCAGCTGTGGAAAGATCCGAAACCAAAATAATAATAATAATAATAATAATAAGAAGAAGAAGAAGAAGAAGAAGAAGAAGAAATGACGAAATTAAATTAAGCGTATGGTTAAATGTGCACCTCAGTGGTATGTGGTTAGCTTTTTGACTGAATACACAGCAGATCAAAAAAGTCCCACGCTAATATTTTATTGGCCCTCTTTTAGCTTGGATTACCTCATATTTTGGCTTGCATAACATTGAACCTCGACCTGACCACCTGAAACAACCATAGATCATAATAATGCGCCTGCAGGCCTGTTCTGTAGGCTCTAAGCATGATGGGTAATCACTTTATCCACTTTTCTTCTCCATCCAACCTTCATCAGACTTCAGAACCTTTTTCCATTGATGCACAGTTCAAACCTTAAGCTCTCTATCAGACTGATTGCTGTATCTCCCTATTGGCTAAGGTAATTCCAGGTGTGTATTATGGGAAATGCAGAAAGAAAATGAATGATTTCTTTACTGAAGGATATTTGCACCCTCAGATGGCTCAAGTCTTTACTTAAGAAATAACATCTTTATGTATTTTTGTTTTTCTGCAGCTGGATGTCTATTAAAACAATCCCCCTGAATGAAATATCAACTTTAAGATTAGCCTAAATCTTGTCTGATATACACAATTTTTTGATGCATTGGTGATATGATGATGATTGGTTACATCTTAAAGATCTCATAACCTCATTAAATAAAATGATTAAGGAGGCAAGATCCAGCTACTTCCACAAACTTATAGCCACAAACAAGAAAAACCCCAAAGTAATCTTTGACACAATCCAGTCCATTGTGTCCCCTGCTGTCCCTGCTGCCCCTGTGCTCTGTAAAGCTGACAGTAATGACTTCCTAAACTTCTTCACAGACAAGATCAGGGATATTAAACACAATATCCCACCACCCTCTGGCCGTCTGACCCTAGCTGATCCCCCTCTGCAAACCTGGTCCTCTTTCGACCCTGTGACACTGGAGGACATCTCAGCACTTTTATCCAAAACGAAACCCTCCTCCAACTCTGCAGACATCCTCCCCCATAAGCTCCTTGTCGGTGTTGTTGACACTATTGGACCATGGGTCACAAAGTTTTTTTAACCTGTCGCTCTCAACTGGTTTGTTTCCCAGCTCCTTCAAACAGGCCATCATAGAACCTAAACTAAAGAAAACCACACTGGACCCCACAGACTTCAAAAGCTACAGGCCCATTTCAAAGCTCCCCCTATTGGCCAAAATCCTTGAGAAAGCAGTGTCTAAACAACTTACAGCTTTTCTGGAGACACACCAGATCTATGACACTTTTCAGTCTGGGTTTAGACAACGCCACTTAACAGAAACCGCACTATTAAAAGTGTCTAGTGACATCCTGATGGCGGCTGACTCCGGGAAATCCACGGTCTTGGTCCTGCTAGATCTCTGCTCGGCCTTTGACACAGTGGACCATACCATAATGATTGAGAGACTGAGGGACCTGGTAGGGATGTCAGGTCCTGTGCTAGACTGGTTCTCCTCTTACCTGACCGGCAGAAGCTTCACTGTGTCAATAAACAACTTCCAATCTGACTCAGCGGATCTACTGTGTGGTGTGCCCCAAGGCTCTGTCCTGGGACCAGTGCTATTCTTACTCTATGTCCTCCCACTTGGCCACATTATCCAACACTATAGTGATGTCTCCTATCATCTATTCGCGGATGACATCCAGATATACTGCTCCTTTAACTCCTCTGAGCCCCACAAACTGAGTTCCTTAATCAACTGCTTGTCAGAGCTGAAGCAGTGGCTAAATGATAACAGCCTCCAGCTGAACTCCAGCAAAACTGAGACCCTCATCATTGCCCCGGATAGTGCAATCCCAGGGATCAAACATCACCTTGGAGACCTGAGTTCCTCGGTAAAGACAAAACTGAGGAATCTGGGTGTCATCTTTGACCAGGACATGTCTTTAGAATTCTACTCCAAACACCTAGTCAAAAACTGTTTCTTCCACCTACGCAACATCTCCAAACTCAGATCTGTGGTGTCCACAAATGAGCTCGAGATGATCGTTCACGCTTTTGTATCTTCTCGCTTAGACTACTGCAATAGCCTGTTTACATGCTTAAAGAAGGAGCTGGCCCGTCTACAGTTTGTCCAGAACTCTGCTGCCAGGCTCCTGACCCGCACAAACAGGAGAACCCACATCACTCCCATCCTTAAATCTCTCCACTGGCTCCCTGTTCTATATCGTCTTCATTTCAAAATTCTTGTGCTAACTTTCCGGGCCCTACATGGCCAGGCCCCTGCATACATTGCTTCCCTGATCCAGCCCTACAGCTCGACTCGTAGCTTGAGGTCTTCAGGACAGCACCTGCTGATGGTTCCACGGACCTGTTTTAGCACACGCGGTGACAGGTCTGTTAAAGCTGTGGCACCACGTCTATGGAATGACCTGCCTCTACACCTACGGTCCATGGACTCTGTAGAGAGCTTTAAGAAACACCTCAAAACCCTCCTGTTCAAAAAGGCTTTTTAGTCTCCCACCTGACCCAGGACCACCACAGACTGATTACACTCTATGTATTCATCATAACGTACTCCATGTGTCATCCCCCCCCCCCCCCCAGTCTCTCTATATCTCTATCGCTCTCTCTTTTCTCCTCCTTTACTCTCTCTCTCTCTCTTTAACCCCAACTGGTCAAGGCAGACAGCCATCCTTCAGGAATCTGGGTCTGCTCGAGGTTTCTGCTCGTTAAAGGGAAGTTTTTCCTCGCCACTGTCACCAATCACAAGTGTTTGCTCCTGAAGGATTCTGTTGGGTCTCTGTAAACTTAATTTGATTCTGATTTGAATTGATAAAGCACTTTGTGACTCTGTCTGTGAAAAGTGCTCTATAAATAAAATTTACTTTACTTTACTTTATAGGATTCCAGCACGTGGCGATTAGTGGGGGGGTGCAAGATATACTGTATATCATGTGTGCAAAAAGATCAGAGCCAGTACAGTTTCAAGGGCTCCAATTACAGCTACTAGCCAATCAGTAGTTGAGAGGGGGTGGGTCTTGTGGAGACGAACAAACTGGTTTGGAGCCAGCAACTTCAGAGTAGCCAGCTGTATGTGGTGATGCACGTAGATGGAAGACAAGCAGATGAAGACTGGTGAAGATGTCCTGCAGGTTCACAGGGGACTGAAAAATAAATGGCATTAGGTGTGGACAGAGGAGGTGGGAACGGATGGAAAGCCTTACAGCAGCAGGTGCAAAAAATTTAGACAACCGGGTGTTTTTGTACATTTTGCTTGTGCACATTGAAGTATGCGATGAGCGGTTAAAAAAAGCACTTTCACGGCATGAAGCTGACCCTAGTCATAGAGCTGCTTTGCATGCATGTTACCTGTTTACCAGAAGCGACATCCACCACATCATATATCCCATCTTCAATGGCCGATCATGTTGTCATACAAAAAATTTGCGTCAGTTCATTCTTAGCAGAACACGATTTGGCATTCACTCTGTCCCAGCCCATTGTGAGCCGCTGCAAAAAATTATCAGAAGACAAATATGTGCTTTCTCATCTGTCACTCTCCCAACAGGCATCCAGTTGTTTTTTAGACATGGCATCGCACCCCAGTTTAAGAAACAGGTGGCAGACAAGCTGCACATGTTAAAAATGTGTTAATTTTGTTCAAAGTTATTCAGTATACAGAGGTAGTTGTCCAATATGAATTAAACAACAGGGAAAAAATAAGATTATATGTATCAATGTTGTTTTGGCCCTGACCTCTTATTTATGGGGAAGTGAAAGGCCAAACCAAGTGTCATCACATCACAAAGGTCAGCTCATACTTCCTAATGCAGATCCAGTGGTGGATTAATGAGCAGAGTTGCATTGTATTTGTGCAATTCTCAGACAAGTAGTTTCCATCTGAAATGGCATGAAAAGGCACTTTAGGTGCTAGAATTTTCTAAATTTTCTCTGGGGAGGGTCCCCCAAACACCCCTTTACATGATGTATATATTCAGTGTGAGTTGGGTTGTTGAGGGGCCACAAGACCTTATTGCTCAGGGACCTATGATATCCTAATTTGCTCCTATGCAGACCTGTGAATTGCTGGATGTAGGCCCACCAACGACCCATTCCACATGACCCGACCTGAAGAAACATTTTCAGGCTTGAGTTTTTTGTTTTTTTTTTGGGGGGGGGGGGGGGGGGTTTGCAGTCACTCCTGCTATTGATTTAATACCATTTTACCCATGTGTGTCTAATGCTGCCTTCAAGGTACTATCGGGAAGATGACCCTTTCTACTTGTGAATTTGAAATTACGAGTGCGTTGTGTTCAAGTGCTTTTGTTGCCATAGCAAATGAAAAATTTATCACAATTTATCATGACTTGCTACTTGGGTAAAGTAGTTTTTGACATGTTACTTCATCTGATACAGCATTTTTTCTTTTGCCTATACTAAAAATGTGCAAAAATCTTTAGCTAACAGCAGTTGAACCATAATAAAAGCATTTTTTTTTATCTTTTTTTTTTTTTTTTTTATCATATCCCTTGTTGCTCTCCGTCATGTTAAAAAGTACAAAGATTCAAGTTGTTTTTGTTGTCATTCAACATGTAACATAGAGAACGATATTCTGATCCCCAACATCAATAGTGTAGCAGATATTTAAAAAGAACCGCACATTTAAATAGAAAAACAACAAAAGCAGAGTGCAGATAATATTAATAATAGTAGGCCTAAACAAAAAAAATAAATGACCATAAAGGAGGAGGAGAAAGTGACTTGAAAATGTAAACATATTATTGCAGGTTGTATTGGAATAAAACTGGCTGAATGAAAGGTTATGTTCATTTCAGCAGTTCATGTATCAAAAATTTTTCCCAATATTTCAGTGGAAAATACGACATGAGGGGGTGTTCATGTGCAGTTTTCAAGTTTGTATATTTTTACTGTTGATACCATTGAATATATTTTTGATGAATCGAGTAGTTTGACCCATAAAATGTCATAGATATTGACATTTTACTCAATTTACTTTCACAGAAGATGAAAGAAACCAGAGAATATTGACACTCATCAGGATATTCGCACTTGATTACTGAAAACAATTACAGAGTTGTCAATTAATTTAGTAACTGTCAAGTAACCGTTGCACCTTCAGTTATAAATGTCCAGTGTTTATTGGATTGAGAACACTTCAGATTTACCTTCCTGTTTGCTGGTTTCTGTCTCATGTCTCACCTACCCTGGACGTGGTTTGGGCCTGAAATCCCATTAAAGGAACAGGTCAGGTTTGACGTGGAAATTATTTCTCCAAACAGAGCTTTTACCACACCAAAGTAAAGACGTAAGAGTGGAATTCAGACTGATGTTAAACCAAGAGAAGACGAGAAAAGCTGCTTTGTTAACTGTAACTGTCCATTATGTGTTTTGCATTGAGCAGAGCAGTTTTCTTTAATCCATAAAGACCCAGTGCAACTTTTGTGTCACTTCCCAAAGGAATTTTTTTCTAGATTTAACCTTGAAGTGATTTATCACCATATATCTTAATATTATCCTTTGTATTTTGCATTTTTCCCCGTAAATGACGTATTTTCCAATATTTAATATAAATTCCAATGAAAACTCAGTGTAAATTCAAAGGTTATTATATCAAAACAAAGAACACTGAGGAAAAAGTTTTTTTGTTTTTTTTTTTGTCAGTAAAATCTTTCATTAACTGAACATAAACCCAGTGTGTCCATCCACTGTCACCGATCCAACTCCATGGGTTTTACTGGTGAATCAATGTTGCAGAAGATGACGGTGTTTCCACGTTAACTACGGAGCCTCTGAATATCCAAATGGGTCATATCTGATGACCATGAAAAGATGACAAACTGTATTTTACACCAATTATTTACATGCATTGATAGGATTAGTGGATAAACAGGTATTAAACACTTTAGATCAATAGATGCTTTATTTAATCTTCTTTCGCTGGCATCAGACTGTTGAAGGACCATTATTTCTTCTGTCATTCAGAATAACCTCACTGTCAAGTTAGTGTCATCGTGTGTGTTTGCTGAGGCCACATTGTTGACAATGTAAATATGGAACCGTTCAGCCTGGTAATGCTGGCTTTGCTCTCCTCACATTACTCTGATCAGCACAGTGGTCAAACCAGTATTACACAACCCTGCACTGGTCACACAAAACCAGTGTTTATTCATGTAGAGCAGAAAATGTTCTCCAAACACCCCAAAAAGATTTTGGTGAACAAAGGTTTCTAGACCTTTGTTGAACTGACATACACTAATGAAAGCATTTGCAGACGTTTACTCATGTATTTTATTTATTCTGTTAAGATTATCAGAGTCTGGGGTGGTGATTCAGATATTTTGAACCAAGATTATTCCACAGTATACCTATTGCCTAACTAATCCTAGATGTGACATAATTTTGCTCTATGAATGACATGAAAAGAAATTTGCACACCTTGATATTCAACAGGTGTGTTGCAGAAAGGGAAACTGTGGAAACAACAACAAAAATTCCCAGGCAGTGTCTTAAGCACTATTCACACTGGGTTAGTTTAACATGGGCATATGGGGTAATGCCACTTTACCATTGGATGTCAGTAATATTAATGTACAATTCACACGGGATAAGAAATGTCAGTAAAACTACCACAAGTGGGAGGGGTAAATGCATTCACACACTGCCGTCCCCTCCTGTCGTCATGTGCGTATGACATTGCATTCCAATTAGGCTCGAGTGTCCAAAGTAGACCCCGGCTTGGGCCACATATTTCTATCCGAACCTGACCAATGCCTGACACAGTTGTGTCCGAACTCGACAGGCACTTCAATGTTTGTGTCCGAACCCGATCAGTCAAATCCAGTTGTGTCCATGTTTATGATATAGACTGTCATTAAATTTACACGTTGGTGCATTTGTGGTATGTGAACAGTACCTTTATTAAATGACTGCATGTGCAACAAATGTTTTGTGTTGCCGCTACAGAAACAAAACTGAAGACTTGGGATGACACAAGGTTTCACACGCACTTGTCCGACCGCATACTGGAAAACTGAGTTCTTCTTCAAGAGCCTCCATGCTTGAAAATCTGTGAAAAACCACTTTTAAATAGGATGTGACGGAATATCTACATACGTATTTACTACTGGTCTATTCACATGGGATTGGTATTACCAGGGCTCATTTTCCTGGACCCTTTTACAGAAGATAAAAGTCGCAGTAATCTTTACTGACATTGTGCGGTAATGATTACTGACGTAGCACATTCAGACAGGACTAAAATCTATGATAATTAGTACTTTACCTCATGTACCTATGTAAAACTAATTCCGTCTGAACAGGGCTTTACTCGTCATAACTTTCATACGGCATTTTGGTTCTTTAGGTAGCCTGATGAAGGTTGAATTGACCTGAAAGTCATGTTAAAGTTTGAAGAAAAATGACAGTGTTTTTTCCTGTGAATGATGTACAATCAATTATGCCAATAACTGCTGAATGTATGATAATTTAACCACTTTGTAACTCTTAGTATTGGAATTTACATTCAGTCAAGATGGTGTCATTTTGATTCATTTCCAGACACAATCACGATTGTCCCTAAATGCATGTCTTCTCACATGACGTCTTTCCACCCAATCCTGCTCATTGTGATCAAGAATGAGCACAGGTGTTCTTATCTTCTGTTTATCAGAAATAAAAAGGTATTTAGAAATAAAAAAGGTATTTTATTGTGAATAAAGCAACTTATGAACAATGTATCAACATTTTCCATCTGGCAATGCAATCATTAATCAAACTGATCCTTCTTAGCTTGGCTAATCAGCCAGCTCGTTAGCTAGCTCATGAGGACAGTTTTCTAAAGTAACTTTAAAGGCTCACTATGTAAGTTTTACACAGGCTTGTTGCAGTTTGTGTTAGTTTGTTTTGTGTGGAGGAGCAGTGCTTGTCAGTGTTGGCAAACTGCATTTTTTAAGCTAGCATTTAGCTTACATTTATATACATTTATTATTATTACTTATGTACCAGAGTGTCTGATGCAGTGTTGTTTCTGTAGTATGTGTATGTACTGTTTAATGAGTTTAAACAAGAGCTCCACAATATATCATTTGAGCATCGTCATTGTGATGTACGTGTGTGCAATAGTCACATCACAGGTCCTGCAATGAAGGAGGCAAATGGACTCAACATGTTCTCATCTAATTTTAAGGGTACCTGACACACATTGCGTGCAGCGATCCACCAATCACAATCATTCCCAATCAGTTTGGAGTGAGTCCCTGGTAACAATATTGAAAATGAGCAATGAATAAGGGAAAATCACCGTAAAAGAAGACTTGGTGCCAAAAAGAAAAGCAACGTCAGTTATCTGGAATAATTTCAGCTCCAAGAAGGATCATACCGAAACACATGTTCTGTGTGGACAGTGCCTTGCACCTGTTGCCACAAGAGGAAACACAACAAATTAGTTTTTCCATTTACATCGGCACCACACAGCTATTATATTCTCCTGAGTATTTTTTCATATCGCAATATTTATCACAGGGCTAAAAAAAATTGCAATGTCAGTTTTTTTCCAATCTCATGCAGCCCTAGTTTAAACCTATTTAACTGTGTCAGCAATCACATCATTTATTCATTCATTCATTTATTTCTATGTATTTAGGTCCCTGTTAACTGATGATTATGGCTGTTATGTTTCCTAGAGAGTTGTGTTGCTCTGTTTTTGACAGATCTTAAGCTCTTGACCACACAATGTTTTTGCAGTCTAGTGGAGTAACTACAGGTTGAGTAACCATTAGTGATGGAACAGCTTGAGAAATTCATTGTTGTGGAGTTGTATTATCTCATCTAATCAGTCAGCCTTTCAGTGTGGTTTTGTGTTTGTGTGTGCAGGTTCTTTGCTGAGGGTGTGGTGTGGCTCTCAGTCTGCATTATGTTTGGTCACCGGAGATCACACACTGTTCACCACATCCTTGACACACCTGAGTAATGGCACACATGCAGGTAAGGCTGAGCATACACTTCACTGTGTGGAGATAACATGTCTGTCATACCACACTGTTGTAAAATCACTCAGTTAAAACGGTTTGTCTTTGTAAAGATATGTCTCAATACTTTTTTTTTTATTTATGGTTAAACTGTTTTGTTGTTTAGGATCCTTACTTTGTTTTTACTGTAAATGCTCCTTTTTACCTTGTTATTGGTTGCAGATACATTACAGTGGGAATCTATTTGTTGTGCAGCTTTTCTTATAATAGATAGATAGATAGATAGATAGTACTCACACTCATACTCAAGTAAAATGTGTAAGAATATGTCTAGAATGTGTAAAATATTAATTAACTGATATATACATCTTCATTAAAAAGACAGAGAAAAGTGAACACTGGTATTTGGGGAAGAAATGAGTCATCCAGCAGGTGATCCATTGTATAAAACACAGTAACCTTATATGTGAACACCTTGTTAGCAAGAGGAATGTGTGCTTACACTTCTTTAATTTGTGTCGTGAAGAGGAATAATAGTATAATAGTGACAGATATGTCATTTGTGCTCCGTCCTGCAGATTTGGTTCTGAAATGAGTGACCAAAAATATTCAATACTACTATTACCACTGTAGATGTAGTAGTGGTTCCACAGTGATACTTTTTAATACTCATTTTCTATTAAAAATACATTACACATCAATGTACATTCCAATACAGATCTTTACTTTTATTTTTCACCTCCTCTTGTATTTAAGACACTCAAAGTATATTCATAATGTTCATATTCATAACATCAAATGTACCACACTATGATTTAACTCTGTGTTTCTTAAGCTGTTGCAGCTTAAAAAGTAAATATATTTAACAGGACTTTAAGTTGTGTTAATTTCTGTCCAATTCTGATGCTCATGAATTTATGTTGAGACATTTTTAATACTCAATAGTGATTTAGTCCATACCATGAAATGATTAAAATTTGGTACCAGCTTTAATTACCACACAGCTTAAAATCTTCAACTATAAATAGCAATAGTTGAAGTAGATGCAAACCTTATTTGTTGAGCGCCTTTCATTATGTTCCTCATATCATGTTTATAAAAAAAAAAAACACATTTAAAGAAGTAAAACACAGGTAAAAAAACGCTTAAAAGGGAAATTGTTTAGATACGGTTTCAGATGAGATATAGAGGAATTAATATTTGCAGCTGAAAAAAAAAAAAAATGAGGACACGTATTGACATTTGAAGACAATATACAGTGACTTTTTGCAGCGTGACCCTAAAATTACATCTCCACATTGTCACAAATGTTTTAGATCAGGTCCTGTGTGTTTGTGTACAGAGGCAGGATAGTGAACACATTGGAAACTGTGTGAAAATCTATGTAGTTTGCATTTGCCTCTAAGCTGCTGAGGTGTTTTACAGTGTATTCATTACAATCAAATAATTATGCTCTTTGTTGTCTAACAAAAGTTAAGGAAGTTGTGAGAGTGGAAGGCGGTGATAATATCAGAACATTATGAAAAGAGGAATGTAAATGGAGTATTTGGAGATCTATGATCTTCACTTTCTGTTGTTTTGGTTTTTCCCCTCGGCCCTCACTGCAGGATATTGTCATCAGTTCGTTGTCTGTCTGTCCATATGTGCAAAAACTTTGGCAAGCACTGATAAGTCAGGCTGAGGGTTTTCAAGTGCACGCATGTTAAGTTCTTATAATGGACTCCACCAAACTAACCATTACCTCTGTAACAAACTTACTGTCTTACTTGAAAAAATCTGATTTTAAACTGACAGACATCACATGTGTAAATGATGGATTATTCAGACAGGAAAAACATAATTACTTACTTTCTTCCGCCATTGATTCCAATATCAAACAATCAGTCAATCAAATCTGATTGAAGTAGTGTCACATTGTAACACAAGTTATGAGAATTTACATTTATAGCTGTTCTAAACCAACAGAATCCTCCAGGAGCAAACACTTGGTAACAGTGGAAAGAAAACAATACCTGTTAAAAAAACAAAAAACAAAACTACAACTGCTGTCGTTAGTATAATGGCCAATAGCTAGAACAAATGTCCATAACTGTTATTAATACTACTCCAAATACAAGTACTAACAGTGGCTACATTACCACAGCCACTGTTAGGACCTATAATAGAAACCTCTACCATCTGTGTTACTATATAGTAAACACAACTATATGGATCAATGCGTGATGATGATGGTGATGAAGGCAGGAGAGAAGCAGGACCACGGCAGCAAAAGGCAATACAAATATTTATTTATTTTTTCCTGAAATCAGGTCCATTGTAGCACAACTGGAAGGGGTGGGACTTTGCCTCTGCGTGTAAATACACAGTGAGTGACTAACAGCTGACTGAACATTTGTTTGGTTATGTTTGTAGATGGACAGACAAACGGTTCATACAACCTGTGGCTGGGTCTGGCTCTGGCCCTGATGTCCGCCTTCCTGATTGGTGGGAGTGTCATTCTGAAGAAGAAAGCTCTCCTGCGATTGGCCAACAGTGGAGACACCAGGGCAGGTGGGTGGAGCTTTGATTTTCAGCTTCTTTTGTTTTCTAATATAATGTTTTTGGAGACGCAGACCAAATCTATAGGACAGGCTGTCTGTGAGCCTGTTTACATGACCATAAAGGTCTGATAAGTAGGAGTAATCAAATAATTGTAATAATTTACATCTGATGCATTTACATGCACTTCAGAAATGTGATCATGGAAATCCCTGGTGTAGACACTCCAGTCCATTATTGGTTTTCTTTTATTTATACCTCTATTTATTAATGTATTTGCTCTGTTATTAGTTCATTGTACACATAAAAGTTTAGTTTTTTCTTCTGCTTGAAACAAATAAATGAATGAAAATGAGAAATTAATCTTTTCTTCTTTTAATGTCTGTGTTTTTACTGTTTTTTATACAGTCACATAGTGATCTGTTGCTGGTGGAGACCACCTGTAATTTTGTTGCACAACCTGTATAATGACAATAAAGCCTATTCTATTCTATTCTATTCTATTCTATTCTATTCTATTCTATTCTATTCTATTCTATGTTGTTCTCTGTTGTTTCATACTTGTACCCACATGGATTCTGCCAAACTCTTTGATTGTTCTGATTTTGAGATGTGTTGCATATCAAGTGATGCAAAGGAGGGTGTTTCAGATCTAATTTGCCTTTTCAGGTTGATTCAAACAAAATGTAAAGATGTAAAAATTCCCTCTGATCATAATGCAGACCAAGCACCTGGTAGTTGATCCAACCAAAGAGGTGGTCCCAGACTGAACCATGGCTTTTGGAGAGGTCAAAGCTCTAGGCCAGTTACAGGAAGTTACAAGGCTTTCACCATAGCTGTCTTCACCAATAAAAAAAAAAAACAAGCAGCAGGTGATAAAATGAACCAAATTTACCGTCAAATACCATACCTTACCACTGTTTTTATTTTTAATTTACACATTTAAAAAAAAAAACAAAACAAGTTGAAACATTGAAAATTTGACAAAAATCTTAAACATCTTATTACAGTTGGGTTAGGAAGTAGAGTTCAGGTGAAACAGATTAAAGAAAAAAAATTGCAATGGAAACAAAGTTAGCAACTTATTATTTATGTCTACTTGCAATTCTGGTTTTTCAGAACACCCGGTGGAAATTTGTGATACATTATTGACTTTATTGATCCCACCATGGGGAAATTTCACAGTTGATGGCAGCAAATACAAAATAAAATGCAGAGAAGACAGAAAATAGGCTGAACATATACATGTGTGAAATCTGAAATAAAAAGGGAAAATACAAATCTGCTATTTATATAAATATGTCTATAAGTTTAGATATAAATAATATATGCATAATTACAGTGTAGTTGCTCATGTACATGTTGTGATTGGGGGGGGTTACTGGGCTGGAGTCACGATGAGTCAAACCTGTTGAAATGCAAATTCAGCTCGTTTGCCTAGTCCTGCTCTCCATTCACAGCATCCCTGTTTTTCCCATGACCTCAGATGTGTTTCAGGCCCGTCCACACATCCCAGACGCTGTCGTTCTGTAGCCGTCCTTACACCTCCTGATGCTGTAGAGAATACATTTCTTAAAGCTGGACTGGTGTATTTCGGACTGTGGCCTTCAGGATCAGGTCATGCAGTTGAAACATACTGCAACATGTTTGCTGGACAGATGTGTTTTCCATGACTAAGAGCAACACAGTGTTTTTATTATATTGTTTATACATGCTTTTTTCAAGGTTAAAATCTGTATAGGGTAAAACGTTATTGAGATGAAACCTTTTTTTTTTTTCTTTTTTTTTTCTTTTTTTTTTCTTTTTTTTTTTTT
>NC_043970.1:4388558-4478558 GCF_902148855.1 Sphaeramia orbicularis | reverse complement strand
GAGACAGGTTTAATGTCCTGAACTGTTGGAGAGCAAGGCAGGAGTTTTCATTTTTAGTGTAATCATCTCCAGTCACCTCTGTGAAAACTAGGGGTGTGTATTGGCGAAAATCTGGCGAGATGATACAAATCACAATACTAGGATCACGATACTATATATCACGATATATCATGATAGTGTTAAAAAGGCAATTTTTTTGTTTGTTTCTTTTTTTTAAATGATTATTTCCTTGAAGAATTGAATTACACCAGAAATATGCACAAATACTAAACACATTTTTATTTGATCACAACAGGATCTAATGCTGTATCACAAAATTTTCCTGTGTTAAAACTTAAATTATGTTTTACAGACATTACAGTTTAAGATCCTGCTCAAATGTGCATATTCTATTAGTTCATACCTAACATGATAACATTATTTTTGTGCAATCCCAACAAAGGAACTAACATTATTTAAGAAGAATGTTAAATAACAATAAATAAAATATAAACACAAAAACAAAAATGAACCTCCACAATATCTGCATTTGAATAAATACCTAAAAATATCAACACTACTTTTTAATATCGATACAGTATTGTGAAATGAAATATTGCGATATATTGCAGAACAGATATCTTCTTACACCCCTAATGAAAACAGAAATAATGTTTATCGCTATACACGTGGTTTACCACCAAATTTATTACCATCTAATTTTCTGTAATCTGTTACCACCTAATCTATTCTGGTGTTTAATTCTTTTATTTTGGTCTTATTTATTCTTCTGTACAGCACTTTGGTCCACTGTGGTTGTTTTAAAGTGTTTTACAAATAAAGCTGGATTGGATTGGAAATCAAATGGTAATATAATTAATTTTATACGTTTTAGAATTCTGTACCAGTAAATGTCTGTTGGGTGACATTCACACCATCAACCTTAGTGCTGTTTGTTTGTTTGTTAGCTGGGAGATTTTTTTTTAATGTGGCCAATATTTATCAGCCCTGCGATGAACTGGTGATTCCACCTTCACCCATAAGTGGCTGGGATAGGCTCCAGTGACCCTAGTGAGGATAAAGCAGGTTCAGAAAATGAATGAATGAGTGGCCAACATCAAATTCCTGTGTCCTGAACTTAAAGGTTATCCACAAAACCACAGGCATTAGACGTGTTCAGACCATTCTTTGCAATAACAGTACTAATACAATCAAAATATTCCATTCCAACTAAAAGTAGTGCTTTAAATAAATTTTAAAGTAAACTTTTTAAGTATTTTCGATAAAGCCTCCTGTCAGTGCTTTCCTCTTATGTCTATATATAATGTTATGGAATATTTTTACCCCTGCGTAGGTGTTGATGTTGAATTTGCACTACTTTCTTGTATATGTGACTCCCTTCAGTGCAGAAAAGTGATGAATCTCCAGTTGAAGTGATTCGGATAAATTCTGATGTGACTATCAATGTGTCCTCAGTCTGACCAAAGATCAGGTCTGTATATGATTCAGGACCACATACGACGAAAAGCAGAAATCAAAAGATCATATTCCATGTGATGTGTGGGGTTCACAACAAAAACAGAACAGTCTCACATGAGTGCAAAGATCAGATTTGGACCACTTCAGCCTGTAGTGTGAGTGGAATGTTGTTTTTGTTAAGTGTATAATTAACTTTCAGAAGCAGACCTTACAGTTGCGAAAAAAAATTATTAGACCATTAAAAATAAGTTATGCAATCAAGTACTAACTCTTGTGTGCGTCATGTGACTAAAACAGACAGAAAAGAAATGCATGGAATGTCTAAAAGCACTGTTTTTGTCAGTACAATGCCATAGATATTGATGTAAGAACTGAAGTGATTTTGGTTATTATCAAGAAAACATGGAAAATGGATAGATATCAGCTCTGAAATTAAACTACTATGAGCTATTTTTGTTGTTTTCATTATATTTATCCAAACAAATTTACCTTTAGTTGGACCAGGCATTAAAATGAACACGAAACTGAAGAAAACAAGGGTGGTCTAATAATTTTTTCTGTGGCTGTATTTTGTGAAAAAAATAAAGTGCAATATAGTCCATGGAGAGAGAGACGAGTAAGTTTGATCACATATGAATTATGCATCATTTACAGGGTGGGGAAGCAAAATTTACAATGAACATTTAGTTGTTTTTTTCTCAGCAGGCACTACGTCAATTGTTTTCAAACCAAACATATATTGATGTCATAATCATACCTAATACTATTATCCATACCTTTTCAGAAACTTTTGCCCATATGAGTAATCAGGAAAGCAAAAGTCAAAGAGTGTGTGATTTGCTGAATGCACTCATCACACCAAAGAAGATTTTGCGATTAAATTTGTCATTTCTGCGGTTCAGAACAGCATCGACAGTGAAGATCTTTTCATCTGAAAAGATTGTTACAATGGAGGACTTTTTCTTGAACCATGTAATCATTTTCTTGCACCTTTCCAATCTCTTTTCCTTCATAGCTGTTGTCAACAAGTGTTTTGGTGTTCTTGTGTAAGATTTTAACTTCAAATCATGTTTTACTGCATTTCTAACGCTCTTGTTGTCTACCTCAAGTTCAATTGCCATTTTTCTCATGGATTTGGTTGGATCCTTTAGGATTTTGGATTGGAGAGCTTTAATAAAAGCTTTGGTACGTTTTTTGTTGCTTCCTCCTCTTCCAGACTTTCTCGTAATAGTTTTGCTCATAGTCATTCTCTTCTTTCCATTATAAACAGTCTTTATGGACACTCCAACTATTTTTGAAATCTCCTTTGGTGTGACGAGTGCATTCAGCAAATCACACACTCTTTGACGTTTGCTTTCCTGATTACTCATATGGGCAAAAGTTTCTGGAAAGGTATGGATAATAGTGTTAGGTATGATTATGACATCAATATATGTTTGGTTTCAAAACAACTGACGTAGTGCCTGCTGAGAAAAAACAACTAAATGTTCACTGTAAATTTTGCTTCCCCACCCTGTATATATATGATGATTGTCCATTTTAAAAGATAAATTTACAAGTCAAAGGAGTTACAGTTTGGGTTAAAAATATTTAAGTATCAGGCTATGAAAATATGTAAGTTTATAAAATCTACACACCAAAAAGTCACAGAGGTGGTATTATCGTATCTGTCTCTACAGTCTGTTCAGTTTGAAGATGACTGCAGTGATTTTCATCTTAAATGTAAATACTGAGTAGCATCCACTTTGTTGGTGATGTGTGTAGAATGAGAAATGCAGTCCACTCACTAAGCTGTTTAACACAAAACTAGATGTTTCTTAAAACACAGTAAAACACAGTGACATAAAATTATCTTTTAAATTGACCACCATCATATGTGTAAATGGTGGCATAATTCAAAGTGGACTAAAAAAAAATAAAAGTCTCTTATCATTGACTGCTGTTAATATTTTTTCTGAAGTTAAATCACATCGAGAACAGCAGAAGGGGTGGGACTTCAGACCAAGCATCAGTGGTGGCATAAAGTTAGCAGAACAGACAGAATATCATTAATTACAATGATTTGTATGACAATTATTTATCTCCAATGTTTGTATGGTGACAATCCCAGTTATGAGTAGTGCTTTTGAATCTGTGTTTTAATACAGTAGAGCAGGGGTGTCAAACTCATGTTAGTTCAGGGGTCACATACAGCCTAATATGATATGAAGTGGGCCGGACCAGCAAAATAATAGAAATAATAGGATAAAAACTTATGAATAATGTCAACTCCAAAGTTTTTTTCTATGTTTTTGAGTGAAAAAGTCAAACTGCGTAATGAAAATGTTTACATCTACGAACTGTACTTGAACATAACATGAACAAATATGAACCTGAAAATTCTTAAGAAAAATAAGTGCCATTTTAACAATATTAGGCCTTAGTTTATCATTTATACATATCCATTACAACTTACAGATCACAGTGGATCTACAAATACACAAAACATTTAGTAGCAGGCAGAATATTGGTACAATTCCACATACTTCTCTTAAGAAATATCAGGTTATTCACATTTTTTGTAAAAGGCTTGTCTGTAAATGTTAACATTTTTGTGTAATTTTACTTTTTTTTTTGCTACAACAAAGAGAAAAATTTGTAGTTCTCATTATTTATAAGTTATTATGATAGTATTTTACTGGTCTGACCCACTTGAGATTGAATTGACCTAAACTGATTCTAACATCCTTGAGTGGTACTATCATCAGTGTAATATCTGCAGGTCACAAATTCATCCCAGGGGCCAGATTGGACCCTTTGGCAGGCCGGATTTGGCCCCCGGGCCGCATGTTTGACACCTGTGCAGTAGAGGCTGTTATTGGACTGACGGCTCCTTCACTGTCTCTGTTTATGCAGTGGGGGCAGGGGAGGTCTGTAACTTCGCTGCCTACATGTTTGCTCCGGCCACGCTGGTCACTCCACTGGGCGCTCTGAGTGTCCTCATCAGGTACCTGCAACTCTCACACACAAAAAGAAGTTGTTCGAAACTGCTCAAAACACCTCATGCTGTACTTTGCACAGAAGTAGTTTTACAGGCTTCGGGGTCAATACAATCACAATTAAAAGTGTTATTATGGAGTCAAATGACCTGTTTTCCAGATGGTCTTTCACATGTGATATTCACAGTGTGTTACTGTGCGTTTCAGTGCTGTTCTGTCCACTTACATGCTTGGGGAAGTATTGAATATCGTGGGGAAACTGGGCTGTCTGCTGTGTGTGCTCGGAAGTGTCCTTTTGGTCATCCACGCTCCACAGGAACAGGAAGTGACATCACTGCAAGACATGACCAGCAAGCTGCTGGAGCCTGGTGAGATTATTCACCAGATTCTTTTTCAATTTGACACACGTTCTTTACATGTGCCATTCTCTCAATTTTTGAATTTTTGCAAATTTTTGAGAAGATTGAAAGTTCAGACTCTGGTTAGGCAGAGTATCAGTGAGCAGGGGGTCAAAGGCAGGGGTGTTAGTAAGCTCCGCCTCCTTTTTCACTTCACCAGTAACGCTCTGTTTCAGGTTTCCTGGTGTACGTGTCAGTGGTGTTAGTCCTGTGTGCAGTACTTGTGCTGTACTTCTGCCCACGAGTTGGTCAATCCAACATCCTCATCTACATCAGCATCTGCTCGCTGCTCGGAGCCTTCACCGTCTCCTCCGTGAAAGGCCTCGCCATCGTCATCAACACCAGTGAGAGACTGAAAAATAGAGAGGAAGCATGTTTCTGTCCTGCCTTTTGAATGAGTCCTGTTAAAACCTGAATGGGAATGTTCAAAAGCTCCTCTGTTTTTTTTTTTTCCTCTTTTCAGTGTTTTATGACACTTTAGTACTTGCGAACCCCCTCACCTGGATCCTGCTGCTCACACTCATTGTTTCCATAGTAACACAGGTGAGCTGTGATACTATTTTCATCCTCTCCTAATAGCATGCTTCTTCAACTGACCCGGTCACAGATCCATTATTTATCAGAGTTATCAAACGTGTGCCATGTGTGACACTGAAAACCATGAGCTAATCCCATTTTTCGACCACACATGAACCCTTCAGCCGTGTTTTTTTTTTTTGTTTTGTTTTGTTTTTTTTTTTTTCCCCATCTGCAGGTAAACTATCTGAACAAGTCTCTGGACACCTTTAACACCCTGATGGTTTACCCCATCTACTACGTCCTCTTCACCTCCGTGGTCCTCTCCACCTCCATCATCCTGTTCCAGGAGTGGAGCAGCATGTCGGCTGTGGACATTGTCACCACACTGGGAGCTTTCCTGGTCATCGTGGTGGGCGTGGCTATGCTGCACCTCTTCAGAGAGTTGCAGGTCAGTGATCCTTCAATGAAAAGCAAAACATGTACATCCATATGAACGATTTAATATTTGTCACTTTAAGATTTCATATTTTTCATCATTATCCTAATTAATGTTGAAAAAAAAAAAGCCCATCTTAAACTCAAAAAGTCACCCACAGGCCATTTCTGGAGCTTTAAAATGCAGAGTTTTAAAGACATCCATTTTAAAGGCATCTTGGAGGTTTTTAACCCTTAGGGGTCTGAGCCTATTTTGGCCGTTTCTGAGTACTTTTGATTTCACTTTTTATATACTATATAAAGAAATGTTTACTATACCCATGCTTGTTATCTTTTTTTCCATCACAACTTCATCTATCTCATCTGCCCATTATTTTTTTCACTTTAACCAACTATATCAACATAAAAGGCCAAAAAACACACAAAAAATATAAAATCTGATTTGAAAAATGTATATAATTTATTGCATAAATAACACAAAGATACTTAATGAACCTTTTCAAAGACTTTAAAAGTGAATGGTTCCAAATATTAAATATACGAAATCCAAATTGCAATAAATTAAAACTATACTCAAATATTTGACATAAAAGCATGTCTTTACATAGGCGTTTTCTCCAGTTTTCTCACCCCCCACTCCCACCCCCCGCCTCATTTTCATACTCTTATTCACGTTTGTTTGCTCCGCTTTCAAAACGTCATGTATCTGGTTGTATTTGCTCTACCAACATCAAATAAAAAGTGGGAGAGTGTTTCAAGTCCGCACTTTCGAATGCAATTGTCCCCAGTGGTTTACGTGACCGACTTCCAATGCCACGACATGTTGAAAATATCATGTGACTCAGTCATGGGGCCATGACCGTGGACCCCTAAAGGTTAAAGTGTGGACCTTAAGGTGGTTGCATTGAGGCATTTTATCAGGGTGTGGCCATTTGTTCTATATTTGTGTCACTGAAAATGAAGCTAATGATAAAGACAAGTTTGGCTATTTTTATGAGACAGTAAAAAGGTATAAATGAAGGTGTGGTTTCATATAAAACTCAGATGGATTATATTTGTTTTTAGTTTTTGAGCAGATTTTTCTTCATCATAAAATGCACTCGAGAAGCCTGATAATAGCAGCGTCATGGACTTGACACAATGGGGGAACTTTTTGTGCAACATCAGTATTTTGTTTTTCAAACAGTTGAATGCATTTACACAGTTTTTTTTTTTTTTTTTTGCAACAAGGTTGATTTTTCTTTTTTTCCAGCTTGTACAGCATGAATAACGGCATCATTCAGTCATTTGTGTGACCTGGACGTAATGTGACAAAAACAGTGATGAAGCCAGGCCTATAGATTTGTAACCGTGCTTAGTCTCTAGTTTAAAAGGAATAGACTTTTTGTAATGGTGTGTCATATTTTAATGTAATGCAAGAATTAAAGCTAATTTATGTCACCTGATGCAGATGACGATGAAGGAGCTCACCAGTCAGTTGTCTCAACCACTGGAGAGGGAGGAGCTTGAACAGGAAGTGTCGGCTAATGAGCGGATAGGAGGAGGAAGGAAAAGTAAAAAAGAGGATAAATACGGCCTGATGGACAACATGGTGATTGAGAGTCTGCCTCCTATGAGGGAGGATGGACCTCGAGTCTTCATCATCAGTTGAGACACAGAAGAGGGGATGGATAGGACTTCAGAACGGTGAACGCTGTAGTCCTCACGCTGACTCTTACTGTAAATCTTTTTCACTCTGCAAGTCACTTTCAATGTTTTAGCTTCACTTTAACCTGAGGTTTAACCGCATTCACTTCGAACCTGTATTTGAATCTGCAGGTAGTGCACAGCATTCTCAGCATATCAGACCCACCAAGTTCTGAAAAAACAAAAAAACAACAAACATAGCATACTTTATATTTCTTAGCGTAATGCAGTGTTTTTTTTTCCAGTGAAATGGTCCTTTGTTTTTCATTTGATTTCAGTATAACATGTTAATGCACTGCTAGTGAAAGATTTCACATCTGAGACATTATCTGCCAAGAGTGAGTTCCCCTCACACTGTGGCCTGAGGATAGTGTGTTTTTATGGACTGAGAAATGTCCTAGCGTTGTGCTCACATGCTAGTTTTTAATAGGATTTTTAAGGGAAGAATGAGAGCGCTTTTATTTTTACTCTTTCTTGCCATGTTTTTTTTTTTTTTTTTAAGAACAGTGCTTGTTGAAATGTAGAAAGCCCTGTACTCCTCTACGCTGATCACCACAGTCTATGAAGCTATGCCAGTACACACTCAGTATGTCTTTATCTTTCAGTGTATACTTCTATAAATATGGACACATTTTATTTTTCTTGAATCATTAGTTTTTGGACAGTTTGATATCATTTTAATGGTACTATCTGATAATAGCTCCATAAAGTGGGCGTATAATACAAGAGATACTAGATATGACTCAAGAATCAGCACTTCTATCCTCCAAAATCTGTTTTTAATTTAATTTTTTTAATTTTATTTTGTTTTAGTTTGGCCAAAACAACACATTTCATATTTACTCTTTTGAATTATGTCTGTAATTTTAAATGGATTATCTACTGAATGAACATTAAGTGTGTGTAGTGATCATACAGTAGTAGTGTCGTGTACAGCTGAGAACTGTGGTTTATGAAGCAGAGGATTTGACTTCCAATGTTGTTCATACAGTTGAACCCATGGACTTTGTGACTTTAGGGGAAAAAAAGTACTGTTTTTGCTCAAGTTTGCATTAATACGTATCATTTCAGAAAGTCATATAAAGGCACAAGATATGTGAAATTACTACTATTTTCATACACATTGAAGTGCAGCATATGCAGCCACATATAACTATTTTTTTTTATCAGGGACACAATTATTTATATTTAGTTTTCTTTTTTTTGTAATTTAGTTACTATCAGTTGTGGACCAGCTCCATTTCACATTTCACCACATCAGCGTCCATCTGACACTAAATAAAGATGGAGGGTGTGACACTCGTTGCCACTGTGCAGCACTGGCAAATTAACTGTACATCAGCTAGCCAATTACCTGTTTTTATGATACATATTTACTGGATTCGGTGTAGCCCATGTCCCATTGACTAACATTAATGGGGTGTGCTTTATGACTGTACAGCAAGCAGCCACCAGGAGGCGATAGATGATTCACTTACATGTATTTTGCTCTCAAGAACAGAAATTGGAGTGTGTGGATAAGTCTATGATCCAGCATTATAAACAATATTACTGAAATGCATTTAAAAATGTGATGTTGGCAGTAAACCCATAAATACATGACATTCTGTTTATGCAGCTGTAAAAATGGGTGTGACTGTTGACTGGCTTTTTCCAACACCAAGCTCTGTCTTTTGTACAGTAATTATTTTAATAAAAAAATAAAATAAATAATGAAACCCAGACCGTGCCACAACTTGTAGTTTATTTGTTTTATACATTTCTGCAGTGGTGGGCCATCAGGGCCAGCAAGGCCTTCTCTGCTGGTCTCATCATCATCACCATCAGAAACACTGACCTACATTTACAGCCTAAGTTCTAATATTTGTTCAATGAAAAAGTGTTCCCAATAGACTATTCTCTTCATTTCTTCATGTTTCTCCTGACTCCACCGCTTCCAGTTCGTGGATATGGATGGAAGATATTTGGTCCAATCATATTGCAGTGTATGTGTTGCCAGGGTTAATCTAATCTACCCTGGGCCTTTGGTTTCACCTCATAGGGTCAGCTACCTGAACCCCAATGTCATCAGCATTTATCCTTCCTCTGATTGGATGGTGAGAACTAAACTATTATTTTATATAGCCTTGGTAATATTCCTTTTGATTCATGCCAATAAAGCTCATTTGATTGAATTGAACTGTTAATACATTTAAGGTAGAATAGTTTACGCCCACAATGGCTGACAGAGGAGAGGTCTTGGACATACTTAAAGATCCATTTTCAAGGCAGACTTTTACAGGAAAGCTGGACATGGTGAGGAGAGCTCGGCCAACCCTGACACTAGCTGGTCTAGTGGACATTCTCAGCCCTCAAGAGAACAGAAACTTGTGTCCAGTTGTGTTCCTGACAGAGGAGACACAGCCTTGGCCTTCATGGACAAAAAGGACTTACTACCACTTCTGGAAGGACTCTCTGAAGTTTTCCTGCACAAAGACAGGAGGATGGATTTTAAATATAAAACATGAGCATCTCTGGTAAGTAGGATATGATGTTTTTAATTTACTTTTTTTTTGTCATGTCATTAGATAAATATTGATTGTGAACAGGGCTGGTGTGGGTCCCTTTCTCAGCTCGGGAGTTTTATGCCCAAACTGGCCCACTTTTTCCATGGAGGAGGAATTTGAATAAATGAATCAGCATCTAGCTCTTACAATGCTTTTTCATTACCCTGCCCCCGAAGGGGAGGCAGGGAGTATTGTTTTTGGTTTGTTTATTTGTTAACACTCTAGCAACAAAACTTCTGCTTTAATTCATACCAAACTGGGTTTGTAGATTGCCAATGATCCAGAATAGATGTGGTTGCATTTTGGGAAAAGTATAAAAAAAGTAAAAGATAAAAAAATTTGTTTGATTTTTTAAAAATATTTTTTTCTTCCTGTTTCTTCAAATGTCTATATATACATCAATTTTGTTTCAATTTGCTTCAAACTTGGCACATATATAGAGAATATTAATATGCTGACATCACACACATAGACATGATGACATCAGCTGGATTGATACCAAAATGAGCTACAATACATGTGAGGGGTGGGGTTTGTTGTGCCTGGCACCACTTGTTATATGTTAGGTATATGTTCAGGTATATGTTGGTAAATTAACAGAAAACACTTCACTTTAACAATATGTTTCAAATTTAAATCAGATAAAGATTTATAAGGTAAAAAATATGATAAAGATGAAAACCTATTTATCTTTGTACAGGAGCAATAAGTTAAAATTAAAATAATTTGAAATTAAAATTGCATTTTTCTTCCCAACAGAGAGGTACTCTACTGTTAAGTTTACACTAATCTATATCATACTGGAAGGTCTCAGAGCGTGTGTGTGTGTGTGTGTGTGTGTCTGCACAGTACTGAGAAATTGACATGTTTTTAACTGGCCAATTTGGTATGTACACTTGAGGGATAGTCCCATCTCCACATTTAAATATCTCAGCAAGTTGATAGGACCAATATTTTGGGAGATATTAGTCATTTTGGAATACAACAGCTCGGAGTAGAGCCGCTGCTCCTCCGCGAGAGGTTTGGAGTTGTCTTCACTGGGTTTCTTGCTTTAGTAATAATGGTATTCACCCTTAGTACAGGAAATGGCCACGCCTTGTTGTTTTGTGTTTTTTGTATAGTATTGATGGTTTCTAGAATTGTGACATCATAGTGGTGGTATTAAGAGGTTGAGTAAGTCCAGTAAGTCCCCACTGAAGGCCCAGGTACCAAACACATGACCCACCACTGCATTTCTGTAGATTTTCATTCTTTTTTTTGGTCCTAGCCTATTATCCAGTATTACCACATTGTGAGCTTGGATATTTCAATCCTACTGTTCTACTGTTTTTGTTTTTTTTATTCCAGGCTAAAGCCACCTTAATCTGCTATGACACTTGGAAATTCTAGCAGCAATTATCCACAGAAAATGAAACAAACTCAGTTAAATCAGCAGCAGGAAGTTTGTAATTGTCAACACTACATGATTTATTGATGAATAATTTCGACACTGGTTTGAGATATGTCTTCATGTATTTTTCTATGTGAGGTGATTCTTGTGTGCTTGTTGATCAGTAGTCTAAATCATTTGTCGCTGTATCAGATCTACTGCTGCTTGTGTGAGAAACCATATTGGGCCTCATGCACAAATCTGTGCTTAAACTCTGCATACGATCGTTTGACGCACAAATCCAGGATTCATCAATATTTTCTTAACCAAATTTGTTCTTAATCTGCGAGCAAATTTAGAACTGTCTCAGACCATGCATATGCACAAATGAGGAAGGCCCTACTGACTTAGAAAATGCAGCCAACACATACCTTTTAAGAACATGCAGAGTATATAAAACCACACCCATTAAAAAGAGATTTAATTAACATTTTTAAAAAATCATTAATTTACTAATATATTGGGCAAATGTATGAAACAACTAACAAGTGACACTTTCACCCCCATCATTGTGACAATTAAAATATTCAGCGATAACAACAGTCCTAGTTTACAAAAGAATATATGAGAATGTACATTTTGAAATGTAGGCCTAACAGTTTTAGCTTTCATTTAATTGTTTTGGCCTATAATGGTCCCCCACTCCTAACAGTTTCTTGTGCCATGAAATTACACATCTGTGGCCAAAGGCAATTGGTTAATTGGTTGCATGTTAAAGGGCATGCAGAGTATATAAACGATTCTGATTCACTTGAGCAAGTATGAAGATGGCATATCTAGCCTTGCTAGAGCAGTGTTTCCCAACCTTTTTGAGCCATGGCACATATTTGACATTAGAAAAATCACAAGGCACACCACCAAACAAAAATGTCATTAAAAGTTATATTTATTGAAATATCATGCAAATCTAGTCTCAATTTACTTACTCAGTGTGAAACCTGGGCCTGTTTAGTTGAACATAAAGCTGATATTCTTGCAGGAATTGAGGAAAGACGAGGGGCGTTTGGAACGAAAAAACTGTGAGGGGTGTGCCAGTGACCCCTGACAGAACCCTGGCTTATGGATTGAGATCTGTATAATAGAGGCATATGCCCTCCGCCCCAACCTGATCTGTGGGTCCACGCATCACTAGTGTGGGGGGGGGTTTATGAACAGAACACACCGCATCAGGGCCACGGTTCACTTTCATTTTCACTTTGCAAAGGGAAACTGTTGTTGTAGAGTGGATCACTGGCACGTGCAGTTGTATGTATCTATATAACATCACTCACTTAGAATACCAATCAGGTGAAACTAGATCATCTTCCACGGCACACCTGATGATTTCTCACAGCACAATTATGTGGTTGGAAGACACTGTGCCAGAGGATAGTGCAGCCCGCTTCCTGAGGAGAGAGCACATATTCAGTGGACTTCTCCAAGGATACTATGTTGACAGCCTTGGTTTTTGCGGTCCAAGCATCTTTTTTTTTTTTTTACCATCGTCACCCCTGAGGAGACACTCTTGAAAAGTATTCCTTTTCTGGCTTCCACCAAGGACACAATTGTTTCGATTTCTGTGGTTGTTGGTTCTTTTATTTTTTGCCTTTTGACGCCATTGCTTCTAACAAACTGTGAAATGTATTACTTCTCTCCTTCCATCATTCACAAATCAACTCTAGGCATTTGCCCTCCATATATGGAGAAATGAGGGCGTGGTAGAATGCTAATTACAAATTGTGAGCATGCGCCTGTCAATCTAGAATGACTGATTCACACACACATATACATGAGGTGGTGAGAACAAAATTGGCCATTGCGCAGGTGTCATGACTCCCACTGTGATTTTGCACACACTTATTTTGTGTGCAAAGAACATTTCATGCACATATTAGTGAATGAGGCCCATGGAGAGGAGTGAAGCTCTTCTTCTGTAACCTCAGCGGACCAATTATTCTACAGGAGAATCATCAGGAGACTGACACCAATGCAACCAGCTTAAATAACCAGCCTCAGTTGGACACTCTGGATCTGGATGTTCATCACTCTTCGCAGACTTTTACTTTATTTCAAAACTACAGAGAATTTGTCTCACAATCACCTAGTTCCTCCACACACCTGAACTTTAGATTTTGGTTATTTCCTCTTTTTTGAATGGTGAAGGTTAACAGCTACTGTCGCTTGATCACTTTCCCACAGCGAAGCTTCTCCCAACAAATGTTCAGCTCTCACACACATTTTAGGGACTTTTATAATTCCAGAGGTAGAAAGTAGAAACCCATTGTTTTTACACCATCAGCCGAGTAAATCCTAGTTGTAAAATGCTTCTTTTATGACAGCCATTCCCCAGTTTGAGTCTGTGTGTAATCCTTGAATGAATTATTGTGACCTTGCAGGGGCTCATTGGTTTATTTCAGTTCAATATCAGAATCAATTTGCAGAGACTGGAAGTGGCTGCAGCAGAGCTGATGATGCAGAAAAAAACATCTTCACCATGGTTTGTGTTTGTTTCATTTTGGAGATGAACATTTTGGACAGTGTTAAAATGATCCAGTGAACTGAATTGTGAAGGTATTTTTTTACTGTGGAGATGAAACTTAGTTTACAGGGAAGTTTTACTGTCAGCAAGAAAGTCAGAAATGATAACACTTAAAGTTACAAAATAAACTGATGAATTGCGACGTGATATCCACAGTAGTATATAGTCATTAAAACGAAGTCCAGTTTTCTACATGCAGTTCTCATGACTAAAATTAAAATAAACTGACTTCATTGCTGGTATTAAAACATAAAAAAGCAGAAAAACCTTCAGGTTGAATGGATGTATGATGCAAAGAAAATGATCAGGTTCTATTCAATTAGTATTCGTATTTCTTCATATAAATTATTACACAAGTCAATGATCATTCAAGATTATTGTCCTCTGCAGTTTGAAAAAAACAAACAAAAAAACAAACAAAAAACAAAACACATGTAGCTATGATTACATTAGCTTTGGCACAAGTCAGTTATGGCTGAAAGTACATAAAAAAAGCATTGAAGATAATAGAACTGGTTCAAGGACTCAAAGGAGTTTGTCATTCCATCACAAAGAAAGAACAAAACTGGTTACTGAGGACCCATATTAGCCATATCAAAAAAGTGCCATACAGCAAGCTAACAATAACAGATACATGCTAAAAGTATAGACTGTACAAAACTGTTCAGTCTTAAATAGCTGTTAGACAAGATCCAATCTTTTTATAAATCAAATGTATTCCATGTTTTTTAAAAGTATTAAACTACCATAAATAACCTTTACATGTGATGAATAAATGTTTCATTTACCAAGATAATAAACAGACAGGCTTAAATGCTAAAAAAAGTGTTATGGTAGATATGTAGTCTTAATTTATATCACATTTATATTGTCATTGGGTTGTAGCTCTATTTACTAGCTAGCTAAATGTAATGAACATTATAGCATATCGCAAGCAAACAGTAAGAGAAAATGCAAACTAATAATGTGCTTAATGTATAAATAAACAGCTGAAATAGTGGCCCTATGGTTTATCTTATTTTTTTCATATATATCCACCATCATTTGAAATATGCGGGTGGATTTATAAGAAAAAATGTATCAAGTGCAACCCACCTAAAGACTGGGAGCATCAAGCTAAATGCTGCATCTCCAGCATATTTAATGCACTGATGTTTTTAGCTTATTCTGAGGCCTACCTCAGTAAACTACTTTTGCGTATCCCAACATGTAAAGGTTTTTTTTTTTTTTTTTTCTGTACAGTAATATTGTTTGAAAAACAGCTCATTAGGCCTACTTCTTATTCTTTCTCCTGTATATGCCTATACAGTCACTTCATGGTCAGTTGTTCAAAACATTTTCAGTTTATTCTCTTGTATGTTAATGAAAAGCATCAAATCTCTTGGTGATCTGGGAAACATTCTTCTTTTTTGTGTCTTTGTGAACTCTTCAACTGCCAAGTGTCATCATTTCTGCTGTTCTGTAAATGTCCACTTGGTGCCACTGTGATACAAAACATCATCTACTGCTGGTACAGCCTGCTAGTGTCTGAGGATGCAGGAAAATCACCTTTAAATCTCACTGCTGTGCAAAATATTACTCACAGCTTCCCTGATTTTCAGTCTGCATCCCCTGGCTGGAGATCACTAGAATCAACAAATTCAAACAAACAGACAACTGCCTATCTGGTTTATCGTGTGAACACTGAAAAGACACCTTGTATTATCTTGGCAAACATTCTTTTTTTATAATGCTGCTTTCTGAATAAAACGAAGATCTTTTATACTAAAAAAAAAAAAACACATTTGTGACATGTTGAATAGATTTATGCATCCAGCAGGAGCCAATGCCACGCCAGTAAATGAGGTGTAGCTCAGTAAACCTGGGATAGATGCTGAGAAGACAAAATAACACAACAGGTTATGTGTTTCTGCAGGATTCGGTAACAATAAGAGCTAAACAGACAAAAGCAAAATTTATTTCTTCATAAAACTGAAAATCATGTATTTTTGACACAGCTTTTAAACATATGTGAAGATGTGCTGTTTTTTTTTCCTCTCCATATCATATAGCTCCTCCCATCTTCTCTGCATCTCATAATTAGTTATTCAGCACATGATAATAATAATAATCACAGCTTTGTATCTGCTGTTGGTGATAATGACTATCTGCTGCTACAAGTCGCTGTAAACCAAAAGCCATAATTACATTTTCCATACTTCGATTGGCTTTCGTTAATTCCCTGACAGCCAATCAGCTTGGCCTCTCCATCTGGGTTTCTCAACCTTGTGTTCATGTTCCATATTTGATGGTCATTTTAAACCCCCATAATCCTCTCTGAGAGGTTGAACAGGCTGCTGTGCAGACACAAAAAGCTTTTTTTTCCCTTCCTCTTTTTTCTTCTTCCTGTGGCAGTGTGACAGCGTCAGTGTCGTTTATGCACTTTTCTTCTTATCTGACAGCTTCCTGACAGTTTTCAGCAGATGCTCCTTCATAATTCGCCCATAAATTGTCCGTCTGGTCCCAGAACTTGTCATTATGTGTTGTCACATGTGATATTCTAATCCCCCAATAATTCAAGCCAGAGCTTCGTCATGTTGCTTCTTCGGTGTGGGTGTAGTTCATGTATAGATGTGGACATGCCATGTCTGTGTGTGTTCATTTAAGTGGTTTCTAGTGTGTGTTTTAATGATTAGTGTGATTCCTGGCCCACTGTGTCCTCCCACACATAGAGGGACTGCTTAGATAAAGTCATTCACTGCACCATTTCTTTCCACTGAGAAGCACCTTTTGGGGCGCTGGTGAGCAGTGGAAGGACAGACAGTTTTCCCTGGTGGCTCCTGCAAATTTTAACTATATTTGGCACAAATGTAACTTTTGAACATCCTTCAATACGGGAAAAATAGACACTGTTGACAAGGAAAGGCCAACCAATTAAAGGTGCCAGGACAAGATGAAGTCCAGTTCAAGGATGCACTCCTCAAAAGAAAAGAAAGAGAAAGGGATGGGCCCCGGACTTTCCTGAAGTTAGCCACCTGATGACTGATGCTAACATCTTTTGAAGCTATTAAGGTGCTACGCACAGATTTACAAGCGACTAAAGTAGAAATATGCCAAACAATAGACTCTTGCTTTGAACAAGTTACCGTCACAGGAGAACTGTCTGCTCTTAAGACTGAAACTCAGAGTGCCATCCAAGCCCAGGAATCTTCACGTGACCGACAAGATGCAGCAGTTTTGGAGTTGGAGCACACAGTCATGCCCTCAACAGAGGATTGAACTGAGCTGTACGTGGAGGTGAAACGTTTACATGCAGAGGTGAATCAGCTCCCAGACAAATATATGGACCTTGAAGGGTGCTCCAGAAGACATAGGGCCGGATCTATCAAAGGTTTGCATGTATTAAAACGTGAGCAAACTCATTGCACACGCAAAAAAAAGTACAAACTGATTTACTAACAGTGCGCAAAGGTGCATCTGCATCAGTTAGTACATTTGCCACAATGAATATGCAATTTACATGCAATTGTGCGTGTGCTGGGAGGAGAAAATGTAAATTTATTAATTCAGCACACGCAAAGTGATTTATCAAACCTGAAAGCAATTTTGCTGATAGAAACTGCATCTATATTTAACATGTCTGAAAAGGAGGTGCAAACGGTTTGGATGCGTAATTGTGCACACATGGAAGTGGTTAGGAGACATCAAAATGATGAAACGACATGCAGAGAACACATTTTTCACCCTCGTGTGAACATTTTTGGAGTGACAGAATAAATAATAATTGAGACATATGCCCCCCCCAACACACACACACACACACACTTTACGGGACTCTTTTCCACTCCTGATGGTTGTGATTAAAAATACACACCAACATTAGGATACAGTGTGACAAAATTATGTGCATGTGACAGTCATTCAATCCAACTACCCCCCCCCCCCCCCACACACACACACACACACACCTTTAAATTGAAAAATAAATGAATGAATGAGTCATGCAGCCGTGCATCTAGATCATTCCAGTCACTGTTCCCATTAGTGCTGCTTTATCCCAGAGCAGTTTTTACAGCATATTGTCTCCAGTAGTGCATGCAAAACCCTCATTTAAACAGGGCAGTCTCCAAGACTTTGCACCTGTTGTAATTTGCGCAAACAGTCATTGTAAATCACCCGCAAACCGTAGTCACACCCCACATGCAAAATTCTAGACTGCGCAAGCAAATTACTACACACAAATGGGCTCTATGCACAGCCCCACTACTTCCTGAACTTAAGGCAGCTCCTTTTTTTCCTGTCTTTCATTATTGGACATCGCTGGGATGATCGCTGATCGCTGATTAATCCAGGTGTGTCTGTTACTTCTTGTTGTGACTATTGGAGTCAGACACACCTGGATTAATCAGCGTGTCCAATAATGAAAGACAGGAAATAAAGGAGCTACCTGAAGTTCAGGAAGTAGTGGGGCTGTGCATAGAGTCCATTGGGATCTTAGTAGATCTGGCCCATAATGTTCAGGCTGTAATGTTAAGAGAAGGGACGGAGAATAGTAAGGAGATTCATACATTAGCTTCACTACTGCTGAAAGATGTGCTGTCTCTAGATGTCGCGCTGCTTGTCGACAGGCTCTGTGTAAGTCCCCAGATGATAAAAAAAATCCTCCTCACACACTGATTGTGCATCTCCATTACTTCCATGATGTGAAAACAGTTTTCTGGAGAGCCATATCCCTGAAGATTTTCTTCCACCACGGGCAAAGGTTTCACACCTTCCCTGATTTCTCTCCCAAGGTCGCAAAACGCAGAGCAGAATTTAATGGAAATAGGGAGCTAATCCGAAACAAGCCAGGAGTCCAGCACAGACTTTAATATCCAGCAAAGTTAAGAGTGACGTTCAGAGGCACAACGACTGTGTTTACAGATGCAAAGGAAACCCAGGCTTTTTCTGAACTTCATTTTGGCACAGGTAAAGGGACTGGTGAGGATGCTGCAGCAAATGGCGGCACTTTTAAATGACAACAACTGTGTGGTAAATCTGCTGAAGTCTGCTCACCAGTGGTAGCCTGTGCATTTGGTACCTGGGCCTTCAGTGGGGACCTCCTGGACTTAATCCACCACTTAATACCACCACTATAATGTCACAATTATAGAAACCATCAATACTACACAAAAAACACAAAATAACAAGATGTGGCATTACAGAGAGAGACACATTTCCCGTATTAAGGGTGAATGCCATTATTACTAAAGTCGTAAACCCAGTTCAGACAAAACCAAACCTCTACACTACAACCACAACTGTACCATGTACATCATCTGGAACAGTTCACAATCAATATTTATCTAATGACATAACAAAAAAAGAAAATGTAAATAAAAAGCTTCATAGCCTACTCACCAGAGATGCTCATTTTTTATATATAAAATCCAACCTCCTTTCTTTGCGCAGGAAAACTTCCCTGACTGTCATATTGGTGATCTGTGTGTTTCAGTTCCATCAGTAAGTCCTTTTTTATGTCCATGGAGGCCAAGACTGACAGTCTCCTCTGTCCAGTCCTATTCCTGACATAAGTTTTTAGTCTCTTGAGAGCAGAGAATGTCCGCTTGACAAGTTTGCTAGCACTGGTGTAGGTGGACCTCTCCTCATGATGTCTGGCTTTTCTGGAAAAGTTCACCTTGAAAATTGATTTTTTAGTATGTCAGACACCAAATCATTTTCCTGTCCTCCATCAGCCATTGGGGGCGTAAACAGTTCTACCTCAAATGTTTTAATAGTTCAGTTCAATTCAGTTCAATTAGATTAGCTTTATTGGCATGAATCAAAAAGAATATTGCCAAAGTTATATCTGGTGGACTTGGAACAACAAATTAGCCATCTAGATAAAGAAAATGCAGCTCACCCTTCAGTGGAAACACATAAAAAAACACTCTCGCTAAGATATACACTACTGGTCAAAAGTTTTAGAACACCCCAGTTTTTCCTGTTTTGTATTGAAATTCAAGCAGTTCAAGTCCGATGAACAGCTTGAAATGGTACAAAGGTCAGTGGTGAACCTGCTACTGGAAGTCTTCTCTTCACAGTTGAAAGTGAGACTTGCTTACTACGACCACTATTGAGCTGTGCTTGAAGCTGTTGTCCTGTGAGTCTCCTGTCACTCCAGCTGTTAACTCTCAGAAACTTGTCTTCTGATTCTGTTGGGTCTTTGGCTCTGCCAGACCTCCTCCTGTCAGCATTTCCCAGTCCAGTTTCTGAGTGCCTTTGGATGGTGAAGGAAACTGGACTTACTGACACCTGGACTTTCTTGGCAATTTCTCCGTAGGAAAGACCTACATTTTTAAGTGTTCTGATGGTCTGTCTCTTCTATCGTTAATTGCCTTTTCCTCTTTTCCATTTTTATAGTAACACACTACTTTCTGCAGTATAATACTGTTCAAATAATGCTCACAATGGTATGGTACCAAAGTGTGTTCCAACACTACTTTTATGCAGACAGAGTGGGTTGGAAGGAATTCAGAAATGTTGGGACTGGTAGCACCAACTTTTGACGCTTGATCAACCTCCATTGCTGCAGAACTGCTTTAAGTTGTTAACCCATTTCTTGTTCACCTTTTTGTGTAATTCTGAAATGTACATTATTTTTCAGTTTTGTTTAATCTTACTTTTGTTTTTTGTTTTTTTTCCCTCTGGCAGTTCACCGCTTACCTTTGTACCATTTCAAGCTGTTCATTGGACTTGAACCACTTGAATTTCAATACAAAACTAGAAAAATCGGGGTGTTCTAAAACTTTTGACCGGTAACTATGATCAGTAGCTATCTGATCGTATCAGCAGAGTATTCAGTTAAAAAACAAAACAAAAATATTTTGAGTCTGTTTGTCAAATTATTGACACGACTATTAAGTAAAATAGAATGTGATTATACAATTAGCAAGGTGAAATCAGAGGATGGAGCTATTTTAACATCTCAAAAGGACATCAACCACAGATTTAAGCAATTTTATGAATCATTATATTCTTCCAGAACTATAAAAGATGACTTAATTATACAAAAGTTTTTAGACAGTTGTAATCTTCCAACTGTAACTCAGCAAGACAAGAACTCCCTTAATGCTGATCTCTCTCTAGCAGACATACAACATACAATTTAAAAAAAAAAAAAAAAGGGGAAGCAGCCGGTCCTGATGGCTATCCAAGTGAATATTATAAAGAGTTCAGTGACCTTTTGTCACCCTACCTGTTGAAAATGTACACCCAAGCATATCAAGATAAAACACTGCCTCCCACTTTTAGGGAAGCTACTATAATTGTAATTATTATACTATGTATTATTATGTATATGCACGCCGTACTATTGTAATGTGGGTAGATAATATGTTTACCTGGATCAAAATGGAAAGAGAAGATTATACCCCTCATGAGATTGGTGCTCTTATTCTATCACAGATAAAACTAAACAAATCAACATATAATAATAATGGCATCATCCATAGCATCATACATGTCTGGAACCAGATTAAATCTCAGTTTGAAAATGAACCAATTTCTACACTCCTGCCAATAGCAAAGAATCCCTCCTTTGTCCCCTCCACTTTGCATTCAGTCTTTACACAATGGATAGTGCTTGGAATTCGTTGGAGATCTTTTGATAGATGAGAAATTCACTTCCTTCAGTCAACTTCAGGCTAAATATGGCCTCCATACAAACAACAATTTCAGATACTTGCAGGAATTATGTTAGAGACCACCCTAGAGAGAATAAAACCTTCTTCTTTAAGTTGGGAGGCATGGAAGGGCACTTACTATCTCAACTCTTCAAGTCACTTATCTAAAATATCACCCTCTGTGCAACGTATATGGACACACTGGGAACAGGATCTGAATACAATATATGGAGATAGATAACAAACTGTGGGATAATGGTTTAGAGAATATACACAAATGTTCTGCTACCTCAGGGCACCAGCTTATCCAATTAAAGATCATCTACAGTCTACATTATGCTAAGACAAAGTTACTCCAACTCTCTCCAGCTGTCTCCCCATTGTATGATAAATGTCTTACTGAAGAAGCCACTCTTCTCCATTGTTATGCTCTGTGTCCTTAGTTAATTCCATACTGGACTAACATATTTAAAACTTTATCAGATAGGCTGCATATAGGAGCAGAAGCCTGATCTACTTTTGGTTGAACTCGGAGTCTCTGATCAGTTTTCTGAACTTAACAAACACCTTCATCAACTGCTATCTTATGCGCTTATCGTAGCAAAAAGACTTATTTTGTTGTTTTGGAAAAAAGCAGAATTCCCTTCAGTTAAATTATTATTGGAAGAAATAGTTACACTCTCTCATCTGGAGAGAATCTGGTTCTCAGTGTTAAATAAACGACACCAGTTCAATAAGAGTTGGCATCTCCTTCTACAATGTATTGATAACTCAACCTGAATAGTGGTACAGTTTATGTGTCCTCCCTTGGTGTGATAAGTCATAAGTCCTGGGAGGGTGGGAGGGATGTGGGTCAGACTGATCTCATGAAATCGTGTTGTATGTCACGCCAGTTCTTATGGCATTGGGTGTGCTATACGTATGCATTTTCATCTTTTTACATGTTATTCAGTGCCATTTGATCTCGTGTCAGTGTACACCAAGATCTCTGGTTTTATATATCCCTAACCCTAACCGCTAATCGTGTAGTATTTGACGCGGCGTGAACATACACACGGAAAGCTTATAATGCGAACAGATAACACGCCACTTTTAACTGGCGTGTTATCTGTACGCAATTCATGATATCATGTTGTGTGGGTTGTTAAAGTGTGTGTTTGTTATGGTTTTTTTGTACTTTTGGTTTATTTACTCTATGTTTAATCTTCAGAATGAGGACAAATTGTAATAATGGATGTTTTTGTAATTAATTCCTGAATAGACAGATAGACAAAGAAAGATAAGCACCTTTTGCTTTGCTATAGTAGATACGTATGTATCAGAAAGTTTGAATTCTTTTTAAATTCTGACAAATGTTAATTTATAACCAAGACAACATGCCTTTCCCTAAAGACAGAACAGGTCACTCCCATAACCACATACACGTATAAAATATGAAGACACAAATTAACCACAGATGACAGTAAAATATTGTATAGCTCTTGGTGTTTGGTTGCAACAATATCAAGATTAAGGTTTGACTGGATTAAAAACAACTTGATCATCACTGGGGTAAAAGCATGTGTTTAGGACTCAGAGTACAATGACAATTATTACTCTAAGATCGTTACATGAGTAAGAAAGTCACATGATGAGCATTACAGATCATTTATCTTAAATTAGAAATGGGACATGAATGGGCCTGTCACTATTGTTACAGAGTTATCTAATCACAATTATTCAAAAAGTATTTTGCATGATCATCATCACCTGTAGAAAAACAGCTGGTTACAACACAACTGTCACATTTCAACATTTGTCACACTTCTGTCAGCCTGTCCCAGGGCAGCTGTGGTTACAAATGTAGTTTCCCACCACCAGAGTGTGAATGTGAGAGCAAATGAATAATGGGTCAATAATGTAAAGGGCTTTGGGTGTCTAGAAAAGCGCTATATAAATCCAATCCATTATTATTATTATTATTATTATTATTATTATTATTATTATTATTATTATTATTATTTCAGCACTATTTCCACACCATTTTCCACTGTTTCAGAGTTTAACGTCATCTCATTGCTCCCTTGCATCTCCATGTGCTTCACTTCTTCTGGTACATCTGTGTTAGTTAGTTAAACCTTCCCTGTGATTTTTTTGTTTACAAAGTCTAAATGGAAAACAGAAGTGAAGTGTGGAAATGTTCAGCACCAATAAATGTATATTCTTGTTCATTAGGTGGATTGTATGTGTATAAATTGTTAATGTGTTCTTTTATTGGAAGCTCCAGGGTCCAGTCTGGATTCGTCTCAGTCTCAAAGTTGACAACATTTATTCACATCACAAGTAAGATGGATACTCTGCGCTGAGGACTCAAGACACAATGAGCCCTGAACATAAGATGAATTGTACATTTATTTTTCCTATGGGTGGGGCTCACTCGTACAAATGGGTTGGTCTGTAACTTAGCGTTATTTAAATAAGTCAAGCAGATGTGAGGCCTCAACTCTAAGTAAACTTATGCCAACAATAAGTTTACTTCTTATCACCTACAGGGTGGAGAAGCAAAATTTACAATGAACATTTAGTTGTTTTTTCTCAGCAGGCACTACGTCAATTGTTTTGAAACCAAACATATATTGATGTCATAATCATACCTAACACTATTATCCATACCTTTTCAGAAACTTTTGCCCATATGAGTAATCAAGAAAGCAAACGTCAAAGAGTGTGTGATTTACTGAATGCACTCGTCACACCAAAGGAGATTTCAAAAATAGTTGGAGTGTCCATAAAGACTGTTTATAATGGAAAGAAGAGAATGACTATGAGCAAAACTATTACGAGAAAGTCTGGAAGATGCTATTAAAGAAGAATGGGAGAAGTTGTCACCCCAATATTTGAGGAACACTTGCGCAAGTTTCAGGAAGCGTGTGAAGGCAGTTATTGAGAAAGAAGGAGGACACATAGAATAAAAACATTTTCTATTATGGACATTTTCTTGTGGCAAATAAATTCTCATGACTTTCAATAAACTAATTGGTCATACACTGTCTTTCAGTCCCTGCCTCAAAATATTGTAAATTTTGCTTCCCCACCCTGTATGTTTGACAGCACTATGTGTGTGAATATGTGTGTGTTTAGATGTGTATCTGAAGGAAAAACAAAAAATACTTAAAGGTGCCGTATGTAGGATTGAGGCCAAAACTAGTACTGCAATCACATTCAAAATACTGTAGAGCGTAGTGTCACCTCCACCTCCCCCTAGACTAGGGGTTGCCAGATCCAGCATGATTGTCTACTACTAGCGTTTCCACTAATCGTTGCCACCACACCATAAATGTCATACAAAAAAATCATCACCAGACTTATTATACATAAGTATCACATATAATAGGCCAGGACAAACATTCTGCATACTCAAATGAAAGTTTGCGAGGATTCAGGAGATAGGGAAAAGGGAAATGAGCCTTAAGTTTCACTTTTACTTCCACAAAGTAAAAGCAGCATGGATCGCTACTGTACTGTACTTTAAGGAGCTACCATGGCAAGAGACAAGTCCTACACTGGTACCCGGTCTCTTCATCAGTCCCAGATCAGCAGTCTCTTCACCACGGCCAGGAGAAGACACCAACAGTCTGGGACCAGGTGAAGAGACCCGACTCTCAGTGGCTCCTACCAGGTGGTCAGACTAGCCAAAAGCATCTCCTATACATGTCCTTGTTTTGTTTCTCACTTTGTCAGGATGTATTTGGGAATAATAAGAGACCTTTCAGGTTTATTAACGTCAGACATTTATGATCAGAAATGTTCCAGCTGCAGCTCAGTGGGAACTGGCAACCTGGATGCTGAAAGATGGTGATTGGAAGACAGGTGATGGGCGGAGCATCAGACCAAAAACACACAATGACAACATAAACATAATTTCAGGGCTGACACTGAGCTTTTCAAATGCAAATATTCTGGCTGGACTAATGCTGTCAGTGAGATCAGTATTTGAAATGAACATGATTCCTTAATGTCTGGTGACAGTCAAGGCCATTTTATAATTACTTAGAACATAATTCCTGGATACTGCACCTTTAAATCCTGTGCATACAGATATTTCCTATCTTGACAAGTTTCACATAATGACAAAATACTTAAACTAAAACAGGGTACTACAGAAATCCTGGTCACAAAGAACTCACTACTAACATTATTGAAATAAAACAGATTAAACAAATGAATCATATGTTAAAACAATAACTACTAACTAATATAACAATTCATCCTAAAACTTCAATATCTAAATAAAAATAATATTTCAAACTAAACTATACAATATTTGAGATATCAAATGAACAGAAAAAGGTGGAAAGAGGTGGGAAGTGAAGTACAAATACTTTATTACAGCTCTTAAATAGATATTTCAGTTATCTGTCTTTATGCCTTCCCAACACCAAGACTAATTTAACCTACATGGATGACATAATAATCTATAGAAGAGACTCCCCCTTAGTGTATAAAGCAGAACAGATCCTGCATGACAGATGTAGCAATTATATGAGACAAAGCAGTCAAGAAAAGAGGCTTGACCATGGAGAAAAGGCATCTATATCTATTAAAGCTGCAGTGCTTGAAAATTGAAAGGGCGCTGAAGTTGTCCCCACTTCTCTGTGTCCATATTTGGGAAAAAAAGGAGAAGAACTGCAGGAGTAAAAACAGTAAACGTCATCATCCATCCATCCATTTTCTGAACTGCTTATCCTGCCTTTCCGTGCTATGGTGGGGGCGCATGTTTGACACCCCTGTGGTATGGGAATTATGGTAAATACTATTTACAAACTTAAAAATTAGACATGAACACCCCCTTATGTCATATTTTCCACTGGAGAACTGGGAAAATTTTTTGATACAAGAGCTGAGATGAAAATAACCTTTAAACTTTTCAACATAGTGGAGAGCAAGAAGGGATTCACTGCTTTTATAAATGTTCTGCTGCTGCTAGATGATGATTTAGCACATTTATAGTATATACAATCAGCAAAAAATAAATAAATGATAAAAAATTAAAAAAAAGTTCTGTAGCAGATGAATTAACACATCCAAAACTGTTTTACCCAAGAAGCAGATCACAATAAATTGAGAGTTGTCCATTTTTCATTTCGCTACGACAACAAAAGCACTTGAGCACAACGCACTCTAAATTTCGACACTGGCACGACTGCACCACCATAAACTTTGTCAAACAGTTATTTATTTATTTATTTATTTAATATACTCTACTGGACCTTCATTTCCAACATGTTTTCATCATGTTTGAGATGATAAATCAAACATTGAACCTTGATTGAGTCATGAATGTCTTGTCAGTGGAATCTCTTAACCACAACTACAGTGCAGTTGTCTGTCAGGAAAAAAAATAATAAACTGAAATTCTGAATATCTGACGCAACATACGAGTGAGCTGTCATACAGACCCGTCAATCAAAATGTGACATGGCAAACATCAGAGCTTCTATTTGACATGTGATTAATGGAGGGAAAATGTAAAGATGAATGAGATCACTAATTTGAGAGTTCAAATAAAGTAGATGAGTCATGCAAAAAAAAAAAAAAAGTACAATTTAGTATTTTTAGAAGGAAGTTCAATATAAGTCTATGGGAGTCATGGCTCTGTGGAACCAATTGGATCCAATCTCTGCACTCCCTGTGACTTTAATTCGAGGGGGCTTCAAAAATGTAGTGGAAAAAGAACATAGCTTTGACATGGTTTAAATCACATAGCCCTCAGTTTTACCCAGATGGACTTAAAGGCTAGTATCAGTGCTTACTGTAGTGGTTTGGCCTAGATGGAGTATATTGTTAGCCTCATAGCATAACTGCCAAACTCATACACAAATGGACAAAAGTATGTGGACACGTTGAACTCAGGTGTTTCTTTTCTAACAGGGGTCTGGGATACAAAACAATAATGACTAATGTCAGAATATAGTTTTATATTGGGATAAATATCATAGCATTGGTTAGTTTGGTTTAAATTGTTATCTGTGCTTCCAAAATGGCTCAGACGTTTTTTTTCTTCATTTATCTCAACATTGATTTTTTTTTTTTTTTTTTAATCCATGACTATGATTTTAGATTTTCTTCCTCTAAATTTTCAAAATATTTTTCCTGCTCTGACTGTAAATAATATTTTCCTACCACATCTGACCATCTACTTTCTTCACGTCTCACTGAGGATTCACTGAGCACTCACTCCCATTAAACTTTAAGGAAATATTGATAGGCCGTAAGGTGAACGCTGTGTCGTTTCATCCTGTTCCAACATATGGGGCACTACAATCTTTTTACTCAGTTACCAAGATATATTTTTCCTGAGCTAAATGTCAAAAGTTCTCCGTTTGCAATCCTGCAGATTTTATAAAATCAGTGTTTGAAGTCAGTACTACTTACTTTACTCACGTGCTGCGGTTTGAGGCACGTGTAACCTGCTGGTCCAATAAGCGCAAAACATCCAAGATGGCTGCGACCAGGATGTGAGCTTCCAGTAGTTCGGAGGAGGAAAATACAATGAAAAGTTTTAAAAAGCAAGCAAAAATATGCTGTATGCACCTCATATCTGTAAAAAAAGAAAAAATACAGGATTTTTCGGCCAAACGATGGGAAACATTAAGAAACTGTGTCGAACAGTGGCTTTGTTTGAGTGGTGAGAGCAGGACTATAACTGAAACTTATAAACACTGTGTCACTACTGACTTTGACAGTGTTCCAGAAGATACTGGGTTTCATGCAACATGCTATATTCATATAAATTTATGGCTTGTGACAAAAAAAAAAAAAAATGCCGGATATATTTCAGAGAACTTTTAACCCAAAGTCCATGAGGGTACAGTCTAAACAAAAATGCATTTAAAAAGTAGTGCCCAGACATGGGAACGAAAATCATTTTCTCGCCACTTTTCATGGTTCACCTTATGGCCTATGATGTTTCTAAACTATATGGACATGAATATTGGGACACATCATGTCTACAGCTGTAAGATGTCCTGTTCATGATAATTTGACTTATAAACATCACTATTAATAATCAATATGATATTTATTTTACAATATAAAACTATATTATAACATTTGTGCTGTGGAGGTGTAAACAACAAAGAAATTTGTGGAGAATGGATTGGTTGTCAATCAAGCCTTCCTTTATTGTGCACAAGTGAGAAACTGACAAACGAAGCTTCGCCCTCTCTCAGAAGTCAGTTCTGACCTGTCCAGGAAGTCAAACTTATAGTAGCCTGTGCTAAGCTTAAATGTGATTGGTTAATATGATGTACGACACTGTCGCTATGCAGAAGAAAGAAAATAAGATACAAACAGACAGAAAACAAGACCTTGGAGTTGTCCTGGGAAGTTTTAGGGAGTTGGGTTATGCTATATCTTGTGGTATCGTTAGAGACAAAGTAGCTTACAAAACATGCAGAATTGAGAAACTGACTGAGAGTAATATCATATCTAGGCCTGTGGTTAGAAAGAGAATGAAAACTGAAGAGCTATCATAGGTGTCTTAGAAACTAATAGAAGACTTACGGTCAGTATTATAATTAGTATTAACATTTGTCATTATTGTTTTGTATCCCAGACTCCTGTTAGAAAAGAAACACCTGGATTCAAAGTGTCCCGATACTTTTGTCCACTTGTATGTGAGTTAGACAGTTATGCTATGAGGATAACGATAAGTAGAAGAATGAACATCATAACTTAAACTGTTTTTTCCAACTGTCCTTTTTCTATGAACTTTTTGAAGCCCTCTTGTATACTTCTGCATTGGGTTCCAGTTGGAGCTGAGGTCCTTGTCCTTTAGGGTGAACTAATACCAACAAAGATCATATAACATTCAGTTACATTTGCACAGAAACAACATGTAACTAGAAAAGCACTCGGAGGGCGCAGACCTCAGTGCCCCCCCCAAACCAAAGCAAGGCAGTGTGAGGAAACTGAACACCATTTTATGTTTCTACAACAGTTGTTACTACAATAAAATGAAGTATGTTTGTGATCAGCTGGTGGCTCCCTGAAGCAAAAAGATTTAAGTCCCTTTTGCTTAGCTTTGTGGTATTTTTATGTGGATTTTTTATACATGATTAAAATACCAAAACATAAGAAAACAAGAAAAGCACTTGGAGAGTGCAGACCTCCGCCGAGACAGATCTGTCCATAACTTTTTGGACAGACAGACAGACAAACCAACGCCGGCAAAAACGTAACCTCCTTGGCAGAGGTAAAAAGGCAGAAATACTTTACCTGTGCACTACTTTTGGTCTTTGAGTACATTTTCAGAGCTTGTACTTGCTTGTATTTTTAAACAAGTATCTGCACCTCTGCTTGAGTACAGTAAACATGGGCTTTTCCACCTCTGTTCATACAACTGCAAGAAATCATCTATGTGAACATCAGTGGTTTTAACCCCTTTTAACATCCAACCGGTATTTTCATTTTTCTGCTGAGGTGGGACTGAATGAAAGGATTTTCGACTTCACTGGGTCTGCTCAGATGACTGGGTCATATGGTAGAAAAAAATAACTGTAGTGGTCATTCATGTGCATGGATTACTGCAGATACACAACTGAATCTGAAACAGTGAATGAATCAGTAGCTTTTGCAGTGGTGACTGACTGCATCATTGTCAGCTCAGCCATGGGACACTGTGCACTTTGTTAGTAAATGCTTATTTAAAGGATGGTGAAAAGCCACAGGAAAATTTTATCCCGACATATTCTGAATAATATGTGTGTAACAAAGTGAAAGAATGCTGCGGTGCATTCACTTTCCATGGAAAAGAGCAGGGACATGCCATCATCTTTTAACTGAAACAGATGATTTTATTCTGCAAAGTGACTCATCGCACTTGTAATGAGTTTGTTCAGATTTGTTTTTGTGAAAGAGACAACTGGGATGTTTTTATTTCACATTATGGTGACATTATAGTGATATTGCATTTTTGTAACACGATTTTAATCAAAAATGTGCCATTAAGCTTGGTGAAAATTAAAACTGTTTGCCTAAAACTTATTAAGAAATATGTGATAAATCTGTCTCATCTGGATCTGCTATTCCTGAAGGTAAGTAGTTCTTGTGTTTTTTTGTGAACTGACCCTTTAACGAGAAAAAGATTGAAATTTGGTGGATGTAATGTGTCTTTGAGTGCTGATCAGCCTCCTTAAACACCCAGCTGTACAGCCGATGGAGCTGCTCATGCACAGAGATGGAAAGGAATCAGGGTTTTCTCCTGGGTGAACTGTTATTTTTAATTGAAAAACCACCATAACGTCTCCTTCAGATCCTCTCATCCATAAACCCGGGAGGACCCGATGCTGAAGGAGCAGCAGAGGAGTGCAGATCAACAGTGAGTAGACAAAATGATTAAATATGTCATGAATAAAGTATTGTTTTAGCTGTAGATCCAGAAGCTGCACAATGTATCATTCAGGAGAGTAACAGTTAACTGCAAATAATTTAGATAGATAGATAGATAGATAGATAGATAGATAGATAGATAGATAGATAGATAGATAGATAGATAGATAGATAGATAGATAGATAGATAGATAGATAGTAGGCCTGTAACGGTACACAACATTTTCGGTTCGGTACGTTTTCGGTTTTCAAAGCCACGGTTTGTTTGTTTTTTCGGTTCGGTACGGGAAGAAAGAAAACCCCTCAAAATGTCTATTAATGCATTTATGAATTTTTTAACATTTTTCCCCCAATTTTTGGAGACAACAGAATATAGAAAAACAGGAATAATATAATTCTGCTGCTACAAATCAAATAGAAAATAAAATAAATTATTAACATTACTAAATGTATTTTAAACATTAGTATTGCACTTTTCCCTGAAAGGTAGTTTCGAAAAAACAAGAAAAATCTAATCACAGTTCTGTCAGTTCACATTCTGCATGAAAATAACAAAAAAAATTCCACATGAAGTGCAACATTAACAAGAGGGTAAACTGGTGTTCTGTTGAAACAAACTGAAGAGAAACTTTGACAACACAATGAACCAAATTGTTTATTTTAGGACAGAGAACAAACTGTGTTGTGTGCCTGTGTGCACGGGGGATTTTTTTTTTTTTTTTTTGTCAGAGCCGGGGGGTAGGGGTAGGGCGCAGTTATGTACCTGGGGGTGCAGTCCATAACTAACATAACGAACGCTGTTGTGAAACGAAAGTGAAACTTTACATACTTTCAACGTTTTATTTATTCCTCTATTATACAGCATGCATGATAGACAGACAAACAAACAAACAGACAGACAGACAGACAGACAGACAGACAGAGCTAGTCTAAGTGTTTTAGAACTACCGTAGCTCATAGGGGCCAAACAATGTCCATCTTATTAACGTCTCCCATTGTTGTCTTTCACCTGAACCTGAACTGATCCAAACTGGACTGTACTGATGGTGGAGGGTCTTCAGTCTCTTCCTTCCAGGTTCACATCATATTTGTTCTTTTTTTTTTTAACCTTATATCAGCTGCTATTTCAAATTTTGGGTCAATGTGTGCGTCCTTCCATATGTCTGTGTGAAATTTGCGCGGATTTAAAGTTCCGCATCGAACGACGTCTTTCGTTCCTTTTTCTTTTTCTTAACATACTGTGCCGTTTCGGTACAGCTGTGTACTGAACCGAACAGGTGTGTACCGAAATGGTTCGGTTCGGTACGTGTACCGTTACAGGCCTAATAGATAGATAGATAGATAGATAGATAGAGAGAGAGAGAGAGAGGTGGATAGATAGATAGAGAGAGAGAGAGAGAGAGAGGTGGATAGATGGATGGATGGATGGATGGATGGATGGATGGATGGATGGATGGATGGATAGATCATTTTTTAACATTTTACTGGGGTTCAGCTTTGTCAGGTAACTTAAGTGAGAAAACTAACTGACTTAAATCTTAAACCTCTAAACCCATAGACTTTTATTACTTAAGTCGGAAAAACTTCCATCAGTAAAACAATATTAGACTTCCACAATGATCAAAGATTACTACCACACTTCTCAGTAGTGTTTACACATTCAAATAAAAGCATATTAAAAACATTGTAATGCAATTGTAACATAATGTCCAATTAATCTGACTGTTCATGATATAATAAAAGTCATGATATCCTGAAACTTCAAGTTTTAAGACTAGCAAGTCCTCACTACAATATAAATATTCAAACTTAAACACTGATAACAACATAGAATAGAATAGAATAGCATAGAATAGAATAGCAGATAAAAGTAATTGTTCTGAGTTTTAAGATTTAAGTCAATTATCTTTCTCATTTAACTTCCCTGACAAAACTGAACAACCAATAAAATGTCAGGTGGCAAAAGTACTCACATTCTGTACTTAAGTACAGAAGTACAGCTACTTGTGTGGAAAAAATACTCTTTTAAAAGTAGAAGTACTGATTCAACTCCTTTACTTGAGTCAAACAAAAAAATGTACAACTTCTCAATTGTAATAAAGTACAAAAGTAAAAAGTAAAACTGTGTTTTTGCCATGAATGAAACACTACTTATTTAACCAGGCAAAATCATAGAAGAACATACCCAGGGGTATAATCTGGGGGTACTGTATACTGGGCTGGGTTTAGCTGATTGAACTGGACCGTGTTAGTGGTGTGGGTATCAGATCAGACGGACCACAGTCTGATTGACCCACAACAGATTAATTAATCAGTTTTTAACCCTTTCATGCATAGGTCACTACAGTGGACAGTTCTTCTCCAGCTGTTCTCTTGTACATTCATGGGTTTTGTTGTTTTAGTTCCATATCAGCCAACACAGTGGACACTTCTGCATCATCCCATACACTGACATTCAGACCATTACTATACGTTTGCTGTTCTTGATAAAACTGATCTGCACTAACATGTTTGAATGTAAACCACTTGTTTTTTGTTAAACACAAAGGTCTTTTTTGCATATTATCTCCATGAAATGAGTAATAACTAGCATTAGAATATGTTAAAATGGGAGAAAACATTAAATTAGCAGCAGTAAAAATGTTTTTATTTCATTGTTTTCATATCACTTTCTTACAGAAGAGGATTAGTGTCCCTGGAAAATAAAAAAGGTAATATGTGTACATTTTTAATTATTTTTCTGAGAAAAAAAAGTCATAATTCTGACTTTAAACTCAGAATTCTGTTGTTTTTTTTTTGTTTGTTTTTTTTTTCCAGAATTCTGACTTTAATCTCAGAACTCTGAAGGTTTTCTCAGAATTCTGACTTTTTTTCAGAATTCTGACTTTAATCTCAGAATTCTAACTTTTTTTCTCCGAATTCTGACTTTTTTCTCCGAATTCTGACTTTAATTTCAGAATTCTGACTTTTGTTCTCGTAATAATAATAAGAAATACATATTGGACCTCAGACTATTGTATTTTTTTTTTTCCAGTGGCCCTAATTCTCTATCGTACTTTCTAATATTGGGTTTTAAACACACGTTTCTTTACTTCAAAAATTGAATGCATGGACATTTTTGTAATTCCATGAAAAAAAAAATCAGTCACATTGTTTTTTTCATGCTTAAGGGGGAATAAAAACACTCAAGACAAAAATCTTGCCTAAGGTTCTCATAAATCATGCATGAAAGGGTCAATAATACATTCATTATCCACTGTATTTATAATTAACTCTTAATTGATTCATACTTAACTGTCAATATGTTCAAAGTTAACTGTAAATTAGCACATGATAAAGTATGCATTATGTAAGTATTAGATAATTTCACAGTTTTGCCAAGGATCATTTTTACAGAAAACTTTTAGAGCAGTGAGTCTGAGTTGGAGGCCCTTTGGAAAGGAGGTCAGGGTGGTTAAATGCTGCAGAATATTAAAGGCACTGTCTGTCCTCCTTAACAGCTTAGCCTCAGGCCGTCTGTCTTTCAGTCGGACAGTCTGTCTATCTGCCTGGTGGATCTGTCTGTTATCATAGACTAGTGGGAGCAACTCACTGCATTCAGATGGAGCTTTGAGACCAGACTATTTAAGTCTTTGAAATATATTTGGGAATAGTGCTGTACACCAGGAGCTGTGTTAGTGTATGTTTTCTCATCCTCACTCATTTTCTTATGTTTTGGTATTTTAGTCATGTATAAAAAATGCACAGAAAAATACCACAAAGCTAACAAAAAGGCACTTAAATCTTTTTTGCTTCAGGGAGCCACCAGCTGATCACAAACATACTTCAATTTATTGCAATAACAACTGTTGTAGAAACATAAAATGGTGTTCAGTTTCCTCTGTCATACCTGCTGCCAGACAATAGTCTGGTTTTGTCTGTCTTTTATGTTTTGTTTGTCTCTTCCTGTTTTATTTTGTTAAGTTTTCCCTCATGTGTCGTGTCTGTCGTCTTTACTTCCTGTTCCCTGATCATCCTCACCTCTGTCCTGATTACCTGTCTCCGCCCTGATTTGCTCCACCTGTGTCTAGTTGTCTTCCCTCCCTTTTGTGTATTTAAAGCCTGTCTTTTCCCCTTGTCAGTCGCCAGTTTGTAACTCCAGTAGTTCAGACCAGCGTACTTGACCTCGTTTGTTCGTTTGCTTGCCTGTTTTTTGACCTGTTTTGGATTCCTCGGTTTCTCGTCTTCTGCCTGATCTCTGTCGGTTTTGTCTGCCTCATCTGATCTGGTTTTGACCTTCTCGCCCTGACTACCGGTACGTGAGTTTGCCTAGTCCTTATGTCCTGTTGCTCGATTGTTAGCCTGCCTGTGTATGACCTGTTTCCGTCCCTGACCTCCCTTTGGTTTTCCCCAGTCGGGGAAAAGACTCCTAACCCCGCTCGGGGAGACAGGCTGCTGCCCTCGATCCGGAGGACGAATCAGAGGAGGAAATCCCCAACCATTATCCTCAAGATTCTGTCACTCATATTTTTTCACCTGTGTGTGAACAATAAGCCTTTTGGAACTAACTTTTGTTGTCGGAGTTCTGCATTTGGATTCTGTGTTTGTACTAACGTTATCACATCCTCACACTGCCTTGCTTTTGGTTCATAAAGTGTCTCCTGTTACCTACGGGAAAAGTCAGGCAGGTATTTTCATGTAGGTTTGTAACACATAATTGGGTGGAATCATGGCCCATCTGCTATCCTGGGGAGATCAGAGTGAATTTGTCTGCTGTCATTTCACTGCTTCTTTCAAGTCAAAACCGAATCGAATGAAAATCTAATAAATGATTCTGAAACACCATGAATCAGCCTCAGTAACCTCTGAGGAAGAAGAGGATGTGGGCTGTGGACGGTCACGTTTGTCTGTAACTCCATATTGTGCACTTGATAAAGGTTCTCCACAGTCAGCCTGCTCAGTGTGGTTCCGTTGGCTGGAGGTGAAGGATACTTCTGGCTGTGGGGTTGTCTGAAAGATCACAATGTTAAACTGAGGCTCCAAACATTGCCTTTTACACACTATTAATACATTGAGTCATTTAATTCTCTTCTGCACTGTGAGGCTAAAATTTCCAAACCTCTGCCTATCTTTGATAAGATGATGGATGAGGAGTGGGTGGTCTTCAATCCATCTTTGTTACTAAAGGACAAGACATTTCCTGGATGGAACTTTTGGACCAAATCATGAATAAAGTCACCTGCTCATATCACTCGTTTCCCATCACATCGTTCTTTCTTTGTTGTATCATTTCGTTATCCTCATAGCATAACTGCCTAACTCATACACAAATGGACAAAAGTATGTGGACACATTGAATTCAGGTGTTTCTTTTCTAACAGGGGTCTGGGATACAAAACAATAAGGACAAATGTCATAATATAGTTTTAGATTGGTATAAATACCATATTGATTATTAACCCTTTCATGCACAAATTATGAGAGCCTTAATCAAATTTTTTTTCCTGAGTGTTTTTATTCCTCTTTAGGCATGAAAAAAATAATGTGACTGAAAATTTTCTTCTGAAAAATAAATAAATAAAATAAAAATAACTGAAATTTTTTTAAAAAATACATTAAAAAAAATAATTATGAAAAAAAAATTCTTATGAACCTATTTTTCATGAAGTCGCAAAAATGTCCACTCAGCTGGACACCACACGTTTCATTTTTGACACAGAAACATGTATTTACTGATAAATTGTGTGAAAACTCTGGGGAGGGCTTCTGATTCTGGGGGTTTATGATCAGGAGAGATCTACATAATGTTACCAGTTCATGTCAGAAAAGATATGTAGTGTCTTAAAACTTTAATAAAGATATGTGTTAAAAAAAAAACAAAAACAAAAAAAACCCGAAAAGAACAACAAAATCCATGTATATACAAGAGAACAGCTGTAGAATAGCTGTCCACTGTAGTGACCACTGTGCATGAAAGGGTTAATATTAATGTTTATATGTCAAATCAACATGAACAGGACATCTTGATGTGTCCCAATATTTATGTCCATATAGTTTAGAAACATCAATATTTCCTTAAAGTTATTGGGAAATTTTGAAGAAAGTAGATGGCTCGTTGTGGTAGAAAAGTATTATTTACAGTCAGAGCATGAAAAATATTTTAGAAATTTAGAGGTAGAACATTTAAAATCATAGTCATGGATTTTTTAAAAATCAATGTTGAAAGAAATTACATCAAAACCATCTCTGAGCCATTTTGGAAGCAGAGATAACAATTTAAACCAAACTAACCTATGCAATGATATTTATCCCAGTATAAAACTAAATAATGATATTTGTCATTATTGTTTTGTATCCCAGACCCATTAGAAAAGAAACACCTAAAAATAAATAAATAAAAAAATAAAAAAATAAATTAAAAAAAAAAAGAAACACCTGGATTCAACATGTCCACATACTTTTGTCCATTTGTGTGTGTGTTATGCTATGAGGCTAACAATTTGTACCTGTGTTGTATTTCTGTTTTTCAGTTGTGGACAGCTGTTGTAAATTACAGTTTTTCTTCAGGTACTTAATTTTGTACATCTGGTATTTGTGCACAGTTGGGCGTTGCAGTTATTATGTACATAGTAAAGTGGACTTTTAGATTTTTGAGATTTTTTTTTTTTTTTTTTTAGTTTAGCTCATTTTTCGAATATGCAACAAGACAAAGTTATCTTACTTAGTCCTCAGAAATAAAACAGGTAGTAAGAAGTCATGGAAGAAAACAAAAAAAAAAAAAAAGAAAAAAGCAAACGATAAACGATAACAAAATTTATACACGACTTCGTTTGCACATTCGAAAAGGAGTGGGAGGAAGTATAACTTATTTAATCCCACCCCTTTGAGAAATGGTAAAAAAAAAAAAAACTCATAAAGACGATGTGAAGTGTGGATGTGTGAGTAGTTCAGGTTCACCCCAGAACCACAGAATCACAAGACAGGATCATATGGAGAACTGAAATGGTTACATATGGCTTTTGTAATATGTTACCTCCTTAAACAGCCCAATTCAGTTTAAGTGATCTCCATATTTACAATACATTATATTCTATTATTCCCCGTATTTTAGATGGTTGTTTTCTGCTGTCATATAGCTCTGTCCCACTGAGAACTGAAGCCATGAATGCTACAAACCTACCAAATCTCCCTGACAAAGACACTTAGACTTTGGTGTTCTAATACATTATTTTGGATTCAAACTGAGTAACTACGTGATTGAAGCAGCAGTGGGAGTTCAGTGGAAGATAACAGCTTCACTTCCCTAAAGGAAACTGAATGAGGTTTGTCAGACTCACACTGAAGGGCAGGTGGGCTTCACCCCTTAGATTAGAGCAGTTATGAAGACTGGCACAGGACCCACTGGTGGAGCATGGGAGATTTCATTTGGACCATCATGAATTTTGATTTCAGGGATTTTTAAAAGCATGCGGTAAGAAGCATGTTTCTGTACAGCAGTGTATGTTCATCTTACTTTGATAAACAATGAATCTGGTGTAAAGTTCTATATATGTTTCATAGATGAGAAGAATACGTTTGTCTTTAATTTTATGGAATATCATTGAAGACAGGTAAAAATTTTCATAAAATACTAATATATCTATATTAATATATCACTATTGTTACAATAAATAATAATAAAAATAATTGAATAAACTGTTTAGTAACACTTCTTAAATCACTCACTGTCAAAACAGGTCATTTTGACATCCTGTCTTTAAAAATTCCAACTAAAGTCTTCATGTTGAGTATTTTATGTCTGACAAAATAAAGTAAGGTCTGCACAACCTGTGAGCAAAAGTAGTGAAGTTTCGGGCCGAGGCCCATCGTCAGACTGAAGTCTGATGAAGTGTGGGGTTGAACCACAGTTTGCAGGTGACTTACTAAGATTGCTTGCACAAATTACAACAGGTACAAAGTCTTGCAGACCGCCCTATTTATATGAGGATTTTGCATGCACTACTGGAGACAATACGCTGTAAAAACTGCTCTGGGATGCAACAGCACTAATGGGAACAGTGAGCTAAATGATCCAGACACAAGGAAAAGTAAAGTTGGAGGAGTTTTGTCATAGAAGGTATTGCATGACTCATTCATTCATTTATTTTTCATTTTAGAGGTGAGGGGGTTGTGGGGGTTGTTGGATTGAATGACTGTCAGGCGCACATAATTTTTTCACACTGTAGCCTAGCATTGGTGTGTATTTGTAATCACAATTGTTTTAATACACGCAAACCTTGAGTACAGTGGCAGCTGCTCGTCTTTCAGACAGGGGAAGCTCATTGTCGGCTTACATAAAAAAAAAATTAAAAAAAATCAAGAAAATGCTCAGTGACCTTATCGTACCAAGTAGGCGTGTTTCCCAGGGACTGGACCAGTGTCCTCTCAATATCCATCAGAGCTGGGCTGCTTAGATTGCCTTGACCCATTGTGTTGCAGGTGTTAGACTTCAGCCTTTTTAAACAAGAGATGCTCCTTTAACTCCGACCTAGCCGACAGTATGACTGATTCTGCACAGCAGAATGTGCGACCGTATTAAACTGAACTGTGTCAGTGAAGGAGTAGATCTGAAACTAGCTGTCAATCAAACGGGATTCAGCCTTTCGACCGATCCTCCAATCAGCACGTGGAATTCTGGCGTCCACCCCAGCCGAGCTCCGCCCACAGCTCCATTCACCCCCAGAGACGTCCAGCGTCCGGGGGCAGGACAACATCGTGGCATTTATCCAATTACTGTCCAGTTTTGACGCAATGAAAAAAACTGTTCCACTCAGTCCCATTGAAGCCCATAGACGCCCAGTGTCTACGGACAAATGCACTGAGCAGAGATGTATGAGAAAACAGCGGAACGGGAATGTATGAGAAGTGAACAACATCGCGTCCGTTGGTTTGTGATAAAGCTGATTCTGAACGAACTCATCTTTGAGATGAACGTGTTCTAACGCGTTTGTAGTCAATAAAATGTCAACACAACCGTACATATTTAACCATTTAATTTTCGTAATTTTAGGGGAAGCCGGGCTTCCCTTGCAGTCTATGAGAAATCGCCACTGCTTGAGTAGATCCAGCCCTTGGTATCTAGATGCAAAAGTATTAAAGATCAATGAGAGACATGAAAGCAAAGCAGAAGAAAAATAAATAAAAGCAATAAATACATGAATTAAATAAAAACCTTACAAAATAATTTATAGTGCTTTTTCAGCTGGCTGGTGTAATGGGGTTCATGGACAAACTAACATTAATAAATAAATAAGAATCTGCTGTTATAAGCCTTCACTGGTCACCTATCTCTATTTTCTCAAGTTTTTCTCACAGCCACTTCAGCTCACTTTACCTTGTTTTGTTTGGTTTCATTTCAAACTTTTCTATAATTTCCGTCTGTGAAGAATGGCCTGGTGTTTTGTGGACGGCCCCTTGGGGATCCCAGTCCACCTCCTCATTGCTCCTCTGGAAGTTTCTCCGAGGGCGAGCGGTGGAAGGTAATGGACCACAAACTCCTAATCAGGGCCTTTCTGGGGCTAATTGTCGGCTTTGTATCGGCTCCGTCTGTCTCTGTCCTCCCTCACAGCTGGGGGAGTAATGAGGTGTTACGTGATATGATGTCCCCCTCAGGACACCGAGCCATTCAATGAAAGGTCCTGAGAGCATGGAACAGAGCAGAAGCTAATGGAGGGAAACAAAGACAAAAACAGATAGAAGAGACGGAATAAAAAGAAAAGAGGTTTAACTGTGATAAAGCCAAAAGGGTGCTGGTGGAGAAATGAGACAGAAAAATTACAGAAAGATGAACAGATCAATATAGCCAAGACGTACATGAAAAGAGCCACTGGAGACTGAGGAAAAAGCATAAAAGCAGAAACAAAAACAGAGCCGTTCATTTGATTGAAACTGAAATGTTGAATCAAGTCATTGGAAGGACAGTCTGTAACTCTGTTCCATGAACTTTACTGATAAAATCTTACTGAAAAGAGTGACATGGTATGCTAACGGTGCACCTAGCATTTTCCATCCATCCATTATCTGCCGCTTATCCGGGGCCAGGTCGTGGGGGCAACAGTCTACACAGGGATGCCCAGACTTCCCTCTCCCCAGACTCCTCCTCCAGCTCTTCTGGGGGGACCCCGAGGCGTTCCCAGGCCAGCCGAGAGACAAAGTCTCTCCAATGTGTCCTAGGTCTTCCCCGAGGCCTCCTCCTGGCGGGACATGCCCGGAACACCTCCCCGGGGAGGCGTCCAGGAGGCATTTGAAACAGATGCCTGAGCCACCTCAGCTGGCCTCTCTCGATGTGGAGGAGCAGTGGCTCTACTCCGAGCTCCTCCCTGGTGACTGAGCTCCTCACCCTATCCCTAAGGGTGCGCCCAGCCACCCTGCGGAGGAAACTCATTTCGACCGCTTGTATCCCGGATCTTGTCCTTTCGGTCATGACCCAAAGCTCATGACCATAGGTGAGGGTAGGAACGTAGACTAACCGATAAATCCAGAGCTTCGCCTCTTGGCTCAGCTCCTTCTTCACCACAACTGACCGATACAGCGACTGCATCACTGCAGACGCTGCACCAATCCATCTGTCAATCTCACGCTCCATCCTTCAGTCACTCGTGAACAAGACCCCAGGAAACCTAAACTCCTCCACTTGGGGCAAAGACTCTTCACCGACCCGGAGAGGGCAGACCACCTTTTTCCAGTCAAGAACCATGGCCTCGGATTTGGAGGTGCTGATCCTCATCCCATTCGCTTCACACTCGGCTGCAAACCACCCCAGGGCACGCTGAACACTGAACACCTAGCATTTTATCATTGCTATATGAAATATACAAATGCATATTCACCCACTGTATTTGTGTGAAGTAAGCTTAAGTTTTTGTAACTGTAGATGGATAAATGGGGAGTGCTTTAGCATTTCAGAACTACAATAACAAAAACATAGGTACATATAGGTTAATCCTCCTGTCAGTGTCCCTGACCATGGCACCAATGAAGACCTGGAGTTGGTCCGCAGGTTCCTTCAGTGGCAGTGGCAGCTCACTTCTAATAGGCCAGTTTCCACTGCTGGAACTTTGGTGTACAAGCGGGGAGGGGGGTAATTTACAGGAACGTCCTCTCACTTGGCCCCCTTGGCTTCCGTGTCTCCACTGCAGGTTCAGACCCACATGTAATCAGTTGCAAATTTTCAGGGCCATTCGGAGTACCTGCCCCAGAGCAGGGACTCGGTTAGACCCCATAAAGCAGGGGTGTCCAATCCTGGTCCTCGAGAGCTACTATCCTGCATGTTTTCGATGTATCCCTCTTCCAACACACCTGATTCAAATGATAAGCCTATCATCAAGCTCTGCAGAAGCCTGATAATGACCATCGGGTGGACTGGAAGAGGGAAACATCTAAAACATGCTGGATAGTAGCTCTCGAGGACCAGGATTTGACATCCCTGCCATAAAGGTTCCTGAAAGTAAATCCGTGGGTTTCTGGAGTTGACACACACACCTGAACAGCCACAACGACATGAAGTTCCTGTGCCTAATGTATGCTATGTACTAATGCTAATTGCTAATGGTAATACTTATTTCCCTATGCGGATAATAAGGCAAGTTAACCTTAAACTTAACCTTAATAGCTCAGAACTTTGCGAACACATAACAAACATTAGCTATTTAGCCAACTGCACCTTGACTTCCCTTTTTCTACTCTGTTTTGACATTAATAAATTGCAAACTTATTCTTTTCTACTAATATTGAGTTTGTCAATTAGCCCTTTTCCCCTGTGGTAGGTCAATAAAGTCTTATCTTCTCTTAAATTATGCTAATAATAATTCTGCAACATACTTTTTTAAAGATAACTTTTGTTACTTGTTAAGGTTTTGGAAAAAAAAAAGCAAAAGAAGAAAAAAATATACCACATTTTTCACAAAAGTTATCCAAGATATTTTTTTCTTACAGGGTACGTGTTGTGAATTTTCATTGCTAGCTATTTCAAAAGATCATGTGTAACACTACCGGTTGCATCAGGCAACTTCTGATATAGCCCATTGTAGGGTAGGTGTTGTGAAATACTAGGTCATTCCTCCATCAGTCAGGCTTGGTCAGTAACATGTTACCTTCTTCATGGGCTGTTCCATCACTGGTAGTGGCACAGACTTGTTGGTTTGTCTCATTTCCTGACCTGGGATGAATTGGTCACTGACCCTGTGCAGCAGACACCAGTCTAAGTTGACACATTATCGACAAGTCCTGGGTCGCGTCCCTAGGACAATGGCGAAGTGCAAAGCTTACAGCTGTACAAATAACACACGAACATGTGCTTTCTACTCAATCTTGCTCACTGACTGCTGCTTGTTTAGTCACACTCAATCACCTGGAATCAATACCAATAGGTTCTGCCCCCGCAAGAACTTCACATTAAAAAAAAAGGTCCAGTGTGGTGCATTTTTAACTGAACTTATGCCTCTCTTGCTTCTAAGTAATACACAAATCACAGTTAATGTTGTAAACATGAGCTGGACAGGTACACTTTAAATCTAATGAAACCATAACTAGGGATGCACTGATACAGATACCAGTATCGGGTATTGAGTCCAATACTCAGCGTGTGTACTTGTACTCATACTCGTAAAAGTACTCCGATACAACCGCACCGATACCATGTTACGGCAGTGTGACATTCACAGTTAAGTGCAGCAGATACACAGTGGAGGAGTAATGTCAGCAGTGTGGAGATTTTTCAAACTAAATGATGGTGACAAAAGTAACGCTGACTGAAAGTAACGTTAAAGACACAGACGGATACGGACGGAGCATTCTGTCCATCCTCTGCGTACATTCCATCTGTTTTCCAGGTGCTCGCGGATGCGTACCCAGACGGAGAATACCACTGGGAACCGTGGAGGTAGAGGATCTGTTCAAAAAGCGACTGTGAGAGTTAGAGAAAAACTACTGACACATTTAGGACAACTACCCTCATCAGTATCAACATTAGTATTCACATTAGTGTGACCTCTCTTGTTTGTTATTACAGACTTTCTTCTTTTTCTTCTCAAAAAACTTTACTCCTCTTCATGGTATTTGTCCAGTATAGTTAATTCAGAGCGGTGCCCTCTGGTGGATTAATTGAGAAACACTCATTCCAACACATTAAATGTCAGTAGCAGCACTTTGTTCCAGTCAGACTAATGACAATGACAATAAAGCACATTTACAAAAGGAACTAAGAACTGTAGTGGTATTATTAAGTACTCGTATCGGTACTCGGTATCGTCAAATACTCAAATGTAAATACTTCTACTTGTACTCAGTCTGGAAAAAAGTGGTATCGGTGCATCCCTGACCATATCATTGTCTTGCCATCTGACAGACCACCTCATGTATCATAAAATGATGCTCTAGGAGTACCCCAACCCAAGAGGTGGGACTGTAAATGTACTGATTGTAACGTGGATGGACAGAGACTTTTGGAAATGATAATGCGTAAACCCACATTCGCTGCACCCTGATTTGTCATGTCCCTGTCACATGACTTCTTTCATGCAAAAAACAAGACATCAGGATTGACTTGAAGCTGTTGAATTCAAAATGGATACTGGATTCCAAGCATTTCTGTCGTTGTATCCATTAGCACATGTTGTGCACTTAAATTCTGCTTTTTGTCATGATTTGAGTAAAGTTGGGTTAAATGATCTGAGTTTGAAGTGTGTTAGAATGAACAGATTATTTCAGATACCTTACTAAAATGACTATGTGGATCATTGTCGTTCAGTTTTAAGATGTGCATGAATACAGTCTTACTTGTCCTCCAGAAAAGTGTCTTTTCCAGCAGACTCCAGTCTTGCAGCAGGATGGTGTTATATTTCCATAAACATGTTTGTCCTCAGGATGAACCTGGGTCTATTGATTACAGTGATGACTGCAGACTAAAGTGAACGCAGACCGAGCTGTTCACCTCCTCTCATCACATTGTCATTTCAGTAGTTGACAGTCTTCAGATTTGCATCGGCTTCACTGCTCAGACTGAATTTTTCTGTCAGTCGTGTCTGAAGTGGATTTCACTGTGTTTGCCATCAAAATATCTCCTTCTGTCTAAATTCATCAAAAAACCTTTAAATGTTGTTTGAGCGTGAGCCAAAATGTCTGTTTCAAAGCCTGGCTTGTTCATCTGCAGTCGGCACTGTTAATTCTGAACATTTCTGCCTTTAAAATATCATTTCAGCTGATTGGTCATGCTCGATAATGGCTGATAATTAAACTGGATATCACACTCCATCATTTGGAACCATACTGGTCTTTACAAGGGATTTTTTCTTTTCAAAGCTTGTCATGCTGAACTGGAAACGAGAGACTGAGAGTAACTAAAGCTCCTTTCTGCTGTAGCCCCATAGCTTCACAGCATCAGCTAATTAATCCATAATGCTCCATAAAATCATATATGACGATAAGAAGACAGCAAAGTCACACCAGAGCTGCACAAAGTGCTTTAAAGACACTGGAACATAGTATGGAGGTTAAAGCTGAGGCTACACCAGACTGGTCTCATGTCCATATCAAGGACCATAGCTGTCCAAAACATACTTTTGATTAGGTTTTAGAAAGGTTTTCATAATAAACCATTCTTTTTTGCATAAAAATCTACTAGTGCTACACCTGAATAATATTTTTTTTATTATTAATTCTTCATGTAATTTATTTTGATTATTAAGTCAGTGAAATGTGAGAAAGTAGTGGAAGGTAATAACAAACCACAGCACAAATGAACACACAATTTTCTTAAATACTAACAGTGCTAAAAACAAACCAAAACCCAAAGTAATTCGTTTTAATATCAGCTTTGACAAGATGCTGAAAAACTGACCATAAAATAATCTGGCCATTATTAGTATCAAAGATGCCAACAAAGTGACTTCTAATATTATTGAATAAATGTAGATCTGTACAGAGCACAAAAAGGCAAGAGGCAACATTTGAAGCTTTCTTTCAAAAAATGAAAATAAAAACTCAGACAGTAATGCCTTTCAGTTCACAGCCCTGAGCCTCTGTCAGAGTGACCATAATGTGGACCATATAGTCAGTCTTGGTTTAGATCATTCTCCGTATGAAATCACAAAAAAATATACAGAAAATCGAAAAACTTCAAAATGAGCTGAATGTTAATTAAATATTGTATCTTGAAAACTATTGAATTTTTTAATAAGTTAATCAAACATTTTCTCAAGTGTAGTCACAGTTAAACATTTTACAAAAATATCTATCTATCTATCTATCTATCTATCTATCTATCTATCTATCTATCTATCTATCTATCTATCTATCTATCTATCTATCTATCTATCTATCTATCTATCTATCTATCTATCTATCTATCTATCTATCTATCTATCTATCTATCTATTTTACTTTGATTTTATTTTGTAAATAATGTGAAATTGAAAGCAGTAGTCACATTTTTTAGATATTTTGAAACTTTGCAGTTATCAGAATGTAGTTACTCATTGCAGTTCAAAATGATTCACACCATTTACATTAAAATTAATCAAATATGTCCATGTTCTTACTCGCTCATTTTCTACAGATAACTTTACTACTGTCTACTATGTGTGTCTTTATAAATGACTTAAATGATTCATGACACATTTGTTACAATTACTTGAAAACTTTTTCATTAAGTAAATGTTTCTTATAATTACTCAGTTTTGACAGTCTGCCATTTATATGACTTACCCATTAATCATTTATTTATAAACTGTTGTACCGATCTCAAGTTGGTAGAATAGTACGGAGATTCTAAAGAACAAGAACATGAAATGGTAAAGTCATGATATTGTATTTTTATTAAATAGAGTAACGGATCTGAAATTAAATTAACAAAATCAAAGTCATTAAAAACCAATAAACCAAAAAAGTGTTATTCAGACAAATGAGTGTAGCTCAGCACATGTATCATTCATATCATACAAATGTGAACATATTATTCCTGATATTCGATCACTTTCAAAGTATAAAAAGTTTGACAACAGTGCTGCTTCATGTGTTTAGTTCAGAAAACACTGAGGAGAAAGTACAGGATGGAAAAGTGAGGAGAACCAGAACTTTTCAGAGCTCTGTCATGTTTAGTTTCATATCATCATGAACACGACAGGGAGAGCTGGGTGGATGTCACCGAAGGACGTTTTTATTGATTTACTTCTTTTTCCTCCATAGTGTCTTCATTGTCAACAGTACTCAAATATTGTGCAATGAAAATACTGTTGTAGTGTGCTTTTTGAAAAAGGATATACAGTACTGGGCAAAAGTCCTCAGCCAACATTAGTTTTGTTGGTTTAGTAAAGTCATGATGACAACACGTATGCGTTTCTCAGTCTCTGTATTAAGATATAATCTAGATTTATAGGAAATATATACAGCGTTAAAAACAAAAGTTTGTGGTCATACTTACGGTTTAACACTTTTGATCAGACAATATGGGATTTTTGTCCCATTTAGTTCAGTTTTTTTGTGTCTTAAGCCTATAACGCCAAACGTATCATATTTGATACATGAGTTTTGAAGTCCTCTACATGATCAGTGTGATTTTTTTTCTTGAAACACCTGATGTGTACAATTAGATACATGCAATACACAGATAATCCACCTGAGGGGAGGAATTCATTCACCAGAGGCCTTTCCAGTGAAACGACAAGACTGTCAGGAGGCAGAAATTTGCCAATTTTGAAAAGGAATTACCACTTTGTTAGACATGTTTGTGTTATATTATGTTTTTGTTTGTTCAAAAATAATAATATTTGAGTATTGAGACCTGATGTGTCAAATATGATACAAAATTGAAACTCATACATGGAAATTGATATTTGAAAAAAAAAAAAAATCTTTTGGGTTGTTCAGAAGGACCAATAAAGGCTCCAGCTTCAAAGAACTGGAATTTTCTGTCAGTGATTGAATGGTTCAGGCTTTACAGGGTTGAAGCTGTAAACATATTTCCTGTATTTTCTTGTGTATGAAGAAAAGAAAATTCTGAGTAAATATTTATCCACATTTCAAACCTGAAAAAACAACAAAGCTAAAGGTGGCCTAAGACTTTTGCAAGGTACCATATATACAGAAATATTCTGACAACCCAACACCAAACAACTGGACCATCAGGATAGTCAGGATCTGGATTAACACTGACAATATGATTTATGTGATTCAGATCTGGTTATTACTGTCTCAGAAGTTCATTCATCACAAAGACTGCAGGTGATGCTGAATGCATTATTATTTCTGTCAAATGGCCTGATAAAATTTTATTGGAGTCTTTTATTCAAGTGTTGCAAACTGACATTATCACTAATACGAATACTTTGGAGGTGAAATATTTATGGTTATTTTGCACCTTTGTGTCGATTACTTGTCTCATCTGTAGTGTGTAAAGGCCTTAAGTGAGTCCCGATAAACTGTGAGATGACTATTAGCAATTAATGTGCTAGCAGTTTTCACATCAGCAGAGAGCTGAGGAGCCAAATTGACATTTCTTTTTATGTGTATGCTATTAAATTGCTTTGATAGTTTAGAAAATGACAACAAATGCACCGTATTTTATGAACTAAGATCATTTTATGTATGTCATTTGAGTTACATGAACATTTTGGTAACAATGCTATAAATGCTTTAAATCTCTAAACTAAACATGGAGCTCTCGTGTTCATTGGCGTGTTTATACCCTATTTAACAACCACATTATGAACCATTTATAAATCCCATTTATAAATTACTTGCAAGGGGAAGTGATGTCACTACATAACTCTGAAACAAAACAATTGTGAGGGTGTCCAACAGACCTTAAATAAAGGAAAAGTTTTTTTGTTTTTTTTTTTTTTACACAAAGCTGAGCGTGCTTTTTAAATACCAAAAGCAAAACAACCAGGTTTTAAAATGAAGTGGAAGTTCAATGTGTTGGGTAAAAGTTCTGACATCATCAAAATCATTGTCACGATATCATCACCTTTGACAAGAAAGCATCTACTGGATCACAAACATGACAAAACCTGAAATGAAATGCATTAAAGTATGGGTTGATTATACAATGTTCCTGATTCTGCATTTTAAAAGCACAGAAACAATCGGAGTATTAATTATGTCAATTATGCCACTGAAAGTGTTTTTGGTTGCACAAGTACTATTAGGACCCAAACTTCTCCTGTGTCATTTCAGATGTTTTAGACACCTGTTGTGATTGGTATCGTCTCTGTCAGGCACTTCAACAGCTCATGAAACTGATTATCTACTCCACACATCCTTCGTCTGTTCTCACCACCCAGTGCTGCGTTCTGACGGCAGCTCCACTTGACCTGGTTTGAAATCAGTTGCAGGTCATAGTGAGCATCATGGTGAAGAAATGCACTTACATATGAGCTGTGGAGCTTCCTGATGAGTTTCACTTGTCCTTAACTCATAAAGACCCAAACAGCCACTGGTGACCAAAATCATCTACTGATCTAAATCTATCAATACATGTAAATAATTGGTGTAAAATACAGTTTGTCATCTTTTCATGGTCATCAGATATGACCCATTTGGACGTTGAGAGGTTCCATAGTTATCGTGGAAACACCGTCATTTTCTACAACATTGATTCACTAGTAAAACCCATGGAGTTGGATCAATGACAGTGGATGGAGATGCTTGAATTATGTTCAGCTAATGACATAATTTACTGCAAAAGTCACGTTTTCTGCAGTTTTCTCTGTTTCTAATATAATAACCCTCAACTTTTTATGAACATTTACATGATCAGTGAATTAAATGTAGGAAAATACCTGATTTTCAGTTAAATAATGCAAAATGCAGAGGATAATATAATAATAATTTGTGAGAAATTGCTTAAGAAAGGTTAAATAGAGAAAAAAATGCATTTTTGTACGTAGCTCTGGATCTTTATGGGTTAAAACCAGAAGCTTCACATTCGATTACCAACAAAAATAAGTGTTAAGCATCTTTAAAGGGCAACGACGCAGAAAATCAAGAGTGTTTTGTGCAACCAACCACTGATCCAAAAAAAACATATTGAATTAAAATCATACAGTGGATGCCAGCAGGGGACAGATATTTTTTCTTGTGACAAAGCTGCAGAGATCAGTTTAAAACGTAATGTGAGCAGCAATCTGAACACATAACAGTGCTGTTTAAAGTTCATTACGCTCTAACCAACAGTAAAGCTAACCAGCAAAACACAAAGTGAGAGCCCAAGTTTCAGAAGCACAACACTTACATAGAAAGTATTAACTTCACTAAACTATAGTAGTAGGTCTCAGTTTACTAAAGAGGTATTTTAAAAATCAAAGGATTTTACTGAATGTTAAAGTCACCAGAATGAAAACATAAAACATTACATTTCAATTTTTTAAATAAATTAGAATTACTTTTGTTGGCACTTACATTTGGACTATGGCAATCAATTTCTTCACATCTTCAGGCAACTTTAACTTAATAAGGCTTGTAAAATGTACAGTAAATTTATTTCTCCATCAATATTATATCTACCGAGATGTGAGATGTTTTGGAGTGCCATTATGAAGTCTACAATTTGCATTTTGACTGTTGTCAAATTGACTTTTTGGAACCAGAGGGGACCACAACCGGATAAAACAGTAGAGCTGAGGAAAGAGTGAGGGGTCCTGAGGGGTCCTGCTATGGTCCACACTAAACACATTAGCAAACTTCATAAAACATTTGTGTGACTAAATCCTTTGACAGTCTTGTTAGTGTATCCTCTTATAGCCCCCATGAAATAATATAAAATGTTTTTTTGTGTGGATTATATGTCACCTATGCACCAGTATTTGACCCGACTATGTCACAAGTCATTCCCTAGGTATTCTAAATATAATTTATAGTTTATCATTTAATAAAAACAATGATATCCATGCATTTTTAGTCCTATCCAACATCATTTTGTTTACGTCCCCTGCAGAGGATGACAGATATATAGCTAGTAGTTATGGACATGGTCATTATGGATCATTGCCCCACAGATGGAACTGACCAATCAAAACAGATTGGGCTTTTTGAGGTGGGTCTACCTAGATTCCTGCTTTTACATGAAACAGGTAAATATGCAAAAGCCAACAGCACTCCACTTACTGGGACTTTAACCACAAGTTACAATTTTAATAGAAGCTCCAACTCAGCAGGCAAGTGAGTTGTCAATCAATGCCCAAAACAACATAGACTTCTATAGCCCTAAAATCTTACTGGCGGTTTATAAAAGGACCACCTGAGCTCTCATTAGAGGATCCAAATAAATGACTTAAAGGAAAAATAACTGACTTCTTGTTTATGGATGGAAGTATAGTAGAAGTCAGTTGGTGCTAGGACTGTTTTAGAACCATCATCTAGTGGCTGTTTGTGATATTACACTTTGTATCGCAGACAGCCAGTGGACAAAGGTTGTATGAATGAAGGTATGAAGATAAACCTTAACACAGTTGAATATTCATTGTTTGCTGTGATAAAACACACTTCAGGTTTTCAAACTGGCATTAGTAGCGTAAGGCAAAAACTCCTCTGATTCAGCCTGAATGAACCCTTATAGCACCTCATCCACAAAATCACCCAAAAGCAGTGAATCATTTCATGCATGAAATCCCATTTTTAGTCACAGATAAGCTGTCAAATGTCACAACACTGTTTTTCACCAGTATTTCAATTTTAAATGCAAAAATAAAGTAGAAATTAAGATATCGTATATAGTGCTGATGACCTTTTGTGGCACAGTACACCAGCCTCATGTAAGCATGCGTTGTGTACCACAATTTAGACTTTTAATGGCCACAAAATACAGCTTGTCCCATATTTTCCTGACAAATTCCCTGCAGACATGGAAACATGAATTGTCCTCATAATGGAGGCAGCTCCCTCTCCTCTTGGGCATCATGTGGTATTTCCCTCAAGTTCCTCTTCACCACCTTGAGTGTGGTTGAAAGCTTCAAAAACATGCTCACACTCACCTATCCCTGCTTTCAAGGCAGAGTGTTGAGTGTGTTTATGCAACAAAGCTCTGCTACAACTCTGCTGTAGCACGACTGTGTTACTTGAGGGGTTGAGCACTGAAAGAAAAGACTGGATGAAGAAGAAGAGGAGGAAGAAGAAGATGAAGAAAATGAAGAAGAAGATGAAGAAGAAGAGGAGGAAGAAGAAGAAGAAAAAGAAGACAAAGAAGAATGGGTGCAGTAATTGAGCCTCTGAGAAGTTTTGTTCTTTAAAAAAATCTCTCTTCTTTGTTTCCCCCTGGGCTCTATTATTGCAGAAGAGGAGGAGTTTAGTTTAAGACAGTGCTCACAAAAAACCCCAAAACAAACCAAACCAAAAACAGAGTTTGACAGAGTTTAAACCCAGTCAGTTGTCTTGCAGGAGCTCCTCCACTCAGTCTGATGCAGCTCTGCAGTTCTATTCAAGTGTGTTGAGTTGTGTTCAGGTGCACTCTGTACATCAGAGTTCTGTTGGTAGTTGGTCTTTCTATCCAGTCCATTCATGGTGAACATGAACACTCCTTCTGCCTGCTAGCATCACCTGTCAAATATTTTCTCTGTTGTCTTCTTAAAAAGTCTTTTTTCTTTTACCTACTCCAGTTAAATTCTTTCTTTTTTGTCCTTCCTTTATCAAATTTCCCCATCATTCTGGGAGAACTCCCTCTCCCCTTTCCCTGTTTACATCACTCTTTTCCCTTTTTGTTCTTTATCTCCACTCAGTTATTACAGACAAACAGGAATGCAGTTCAGACAGGAGCGTTCCGCCCAATCAGATGTCTCAGTTCTGATCACATGCCTGTGGAGGAGAGTCCCAGGCCGGCTGCCTTGCTCAAGCAGGGTAAAACGTGAGCACCGGCTTTGGGGAAATCGTGCGCCACCACACGGCCGTTCTCCCCTCCTAGTCCAGCCGCCCCTCCTCCTAAACCACCTGCTGCTGCTGCTGCCACCACCGCAGCTCCGCCTCCTGTTGCCATTCCGCCCAGCGTGGTGCTCATCATGGCGGCATCTATGAGCTCCTGGAGGGAAAAACCAAAAGGCAGGATTGCAGAGTTTAGAAGAGGAAAGGGCACATGCAGTGACCAGCGTCTGGTGTACCGGCTTTTGAGCTTTTATGTTTGTTTTTAATGTTCTTAGATGTTTTTATGTTAGCATCTTGTGGTGTAAGTACTCACCTAACACTGATCGGACATGGATGTGCAGTATTACCTTGACTTACGGGTTTACTTCATTCTGTGGCCGAGCTTGTAACTCAATTTGCTCGTATGTCAAATCAGTTTTCCCATTGAAATTAACTGAAATGCCATTAATCCCTTCCAGCCTCCAAAAAAACACCCCAATGTCACACCTTACTTATGACACGGACAACTTCACGTTGTCTGTGTCATAGCCAACAAAAAGAAAAATGGTGGAGGACAGCTCGTATATATTCTGGTGGCAGATCTTCCATGTCTCTGCCCACCACAGTGTCTTGAGGAGTACTGGCAGGTCCCTCCTGTCAACCCCGTTTTTATAAATCCTACCGGGCTCCAGAAGTGCATGTGGCTCTGTCATCCCTCTGCTACAGCTCCCTGTGGCTTTGGAAAATTAAGGAGTATTTAATCTAAATTTATTTTAGTTCATTAGTTTTTTAATGTATTTCTAAATGTGAAGAATATGGTGACATTAGGTATTAGAGATATTATCTCCTGCTGTCGCTGTCCAGAGGTGAGGTGCTGAAATGCTTTGCCATGTGTCTGGAAGAGGTGAAAAGAGGTCGGACCCTTGGTTAGGAAAAATAAATCTGACAAAAGAACTACACGAAAAGCACAAAACGCGAGCACAACACAACGGAGATGCTTCCACAGTGAAGTGAACGAGTGAGACGATGCTGGGTGGATGTTGTGCCAACTGGCAGCGGTGTACCTGAAACTCGCTCATAACTCAGATTATGGTTCGCAACTCAAAGAATCAACTGAGCACTAGCTTGTAACTTGGAAAACTCGTAAGGTGAGGCCCTCGTAGTCAAGGTACCGCTGTACTTTATTTTGCCCCGTTGTGGTTTTTACTGAACTTTCTGTTTGCGAGTAGTGTCAGCGGGGTTGCTATCCCAGAAAGGACACGTCATGTCTACTCTAGGGTTATGTTGCTGCAAATGAACTGTGCAAGTGCTCGAGTGACAGATCACATTCTTGAGATACCAATGTTTCTTTGGAGAGCTTGGTGAATGGGCTACGCTTTTTCTCCAGATGGGATCAGAAAGAAGAGGAAGAGAGGGAAAAGAGGTGGTGTCAGACTGCACCTTAGGAAGCAGCACCTGCGCAGGAACAAAGGAGACGAGCTCCAGGGGAATGTTTGCTTCCAAAAGGATTTTAAGGACTGTTGTGTCATGGCTTTCACTGAGACATGGCTCACTGAACAGGACCACGACTCCAATCTCGCCATTGATGGCTTCAGGACGCCCTTCCAATTAGACCAAAATGCTGAAGTGACGGGAAAAACAAAGGGAGGTGGGATATGTCTCTGTGTTTAAAAAAAGACACTTCAGCTTTGTTACTATCAGAGAACAAATCTGTACACCAGACACTGAACTTTTATCAGTGTTGCTGCACCCATTCTACCCAGGAGTTCCCTCAGCTTTTTATAACTGCAGACTATCTGACCGGAGGCTCTGAATTTTATATTGGGCAATTTCGATCATGTCTGACTGAGGAAGACCCTAGCAAATTTGTTAAAAATTGTTAAAAAAAGATTACTTTATTCACTACTGGTTTTCTTTAGAAATATTATTAGAACAAAAAAAAAAAATCCATCTTGTACAAAAATGTTTGTTTTCGTTCAGATAGACATAGCTATGCAACCAGGCAGGCAACCACAGGTATTTTTACACTACCTAAATCAAGAACAAATGCAATGAAACAAATCGTAACATACAGAGCTATGCAAGAATGGAACAAATTACCGGAACACATCACACAAGAAAACTGTAAAACAAAATTCAAGAAATCAGTCAAGAAGCATCTAATGATTGATGCTTGGGCTAACTGAATATATCTACTGTATATACTATACCACTGCTGACCTAAAGGAGCTGTCATGCCTGTATTTTGTCTGTTATTTATTTTCTTTTATGTTATGTAGTATGTGAAATATTGTATGATTATATTGTATGTTATTTACATTGACTAGTTGTAAAGATTATTGTAAGGACCCCAGGAAGAATAGTTGTAGCTATGGTACAGCTAATGGGGATCCTGAATAAATAAATGAATAAATGAAGGAAATGTCTACCAGTATGTCTCCTGTCCAAGACATGGTGAAACTCTGGATTTATGTTAAGGGTCAATCAAAGATGCTTTTAAATGAACCCCTCTGCCACCCCTTGGCTCTGCAGATCACAACTGTGTGCATCTTCTTCCTACTTATAAAAGTGTCTTAAAGAGGGAGAAGATCGAAACCAAGGAAAAAAAAAAGTTTGGACCTATGATGCAGTGCTGTCTCAGCATGGAGGCTTTGACTGCACAGACTGGGTAATGTTTGAGGAATCCTGCGTGGACTTAAATGAACTGACTGATGTTGTTTGCTCATATACAGCCTTCTGCAGACACATGCTAAGACCGAGTAAGAGGGTTCAAATTTACCCCAACAATAAACCATGGGTCAATAAATCTGTGAAAACTGCACTAAAAAGGAAGAGACAAGCACTTCAGCAAGGAGATGCATTAGAGTTGCACACAGCCAAAAAAGAACTCAAAGTGTCTATCCTGAAAGCAAAGCTGAACTAATAAAGCTTCACTGGAGGATAAAGTGGCAACCAACAGCTTTGGTTCAGCTTGGTCCAGCGTGAAAGCCATTGTTGGCTTTCAGAAAATAAGAGACAGCACAAACGTGACTCGAACTGGCTTTAGGTCAGAGACTGATTTTACTAATGTACAGAATAGTTTTTAATAATAATGGATTAGATTTATATAGCGCTTTTCTATGAATGCATACTCAAAGCGCGTACAGTGGATCCATTATTCATTCACTCTCACATTCTCCCTCTGGTGGTGGTAAACTACATATGTAGCCACAGCTGTCCTGGGGCAGAGTGATGGAAGCGTGGCTGCCAGTTTGCGCCTCCGACCACCACCGAACATTCACACACATTAATACACCAGTGTGGAGGCAAGGAGGGTGAATGTCTTGCCCAAGGACACAATAGCACATGACAGAATGGGATTTGAACCACCAACCCTTTGGTTATTGGACGACCCGCTCTACCATCAGAACATGGCCGCCCCATAAATTATAATTGTTTTAATATGTTTGATTTTAGTAAAGACAACCAGGAACTGCGTTTGAGACTGTGTGACGATAAGCATTTCTCTGTGGAACAGTGGGACGTTGAAAAGGCTTTCTCTTACGAAAGGTTAATAAATGTTGTGGGCAGGATAACATTTGTGCTTGACTACTGAAAAACTGCACAAAAAAATTAAGTCCAGTCTTTCACAACATTTTTGTCAGATCTTTAGAAACACAGCATGTCCTCAGTATTTGTGTTCTTTCACCATTGTTATTCATCTTGTACACAAATATACAGGGTGGTGAAGCAAAATTTACAATATTTTGAAGCAGGGATTGAAAGACAGTGTATGACCAATTAGTTTATTGAAAGTCATGAGAATTTATTTGCCACAAGAAAATTTACATAATAGAAAATGTTTTTATTCTATGTGTCCTTCTTTCTCAATAACTGCCTTCACACGCTTCCTGAAACTTGCGCTAGTGTTCCTCAAATATTCAGGTGACAACTTCTCCCATTCTTCTTTAATAGTATCTTCCAGACTTTCTCGTAATAGTTTTGCTCATAGTCATTCTCTTCTTTCCATTATAAACAGTCTTTATGGACACTCCAACTATTTTTGAAATCTCCTTTGGTGTGACGAGTGCATTCAGCAAATCACACACTCTTTGACGTTTGCTTTCCTGATTACTCATATGGGCAAAAGTTTCTGAAAAGGTATGGATAATAGTGTTAGGTATGATTATGACATCAATATATGTTTGGTTTCAAAACAATTGACGTAGTGCCTGCTGAGAAAAAACAACTAAATGTTCATTGTAAATTTTGCTTCCCCACCCTGTATATCATCATTATAATAGTAATTTTAGAGATTGCTTCATCTTTAAGTATGCTGATGACTGTGATTAGAAGTCTGCTTTAAGGGAATGAAAAGTCATGGCCCTATGACAGTTTTGTCAAGTGGTGTGACAACAACAAAAGATATGGCCGTTGACTTTAGAAAAAAATGTCTGCACCTGATTCAGACAAACTATTGAAAAAGTGCAATCCTATAAATATCTTGGAACCATTATTGAAGTTTAAACAAAACTGTGAGGCTGTATGAAAAAAGGGACATCAGCGTTTATTTTGTTTGAGCAAGTTATTCTGCTTTCATATCGAGAAGACAATGATGACACTCTATTATTGAATCTGTTTTAGCTTTTTCTCTTGTGTCATGGTTTGGAAATTTGTCTCTCAAAAAACGGAACTCACTCGACCAGATTTAAATGGTCTAGTCGGCTGATTGGGGAGTCACAGCTGAGTCTGGAGTCGCAATACACCAGACAGCTACAGCCAATAGCTAGCTCTATCTTAAGTGATGACTCCCATCCCCTTGTGAATGAGTTCCAGTATCATGCCTTTGGGCAGAAGACTTAGAATCCCAAGGTCAAAGACCCGTTCCCACTGCTGTTTCTTATCTTTTTAAAATAAGTCTTTGTGCACGCTTTAAGCTTTTACTGAAGTCTACCATTTGTTTCTAGTGATTACAGTTGGATGTTTTCTCCATCCTTATATCCTAAAGTACTTTCCCATGCATATTTGTATTGTCCTCTGTGTCTGTGTTTTGTTTAGTTTTATTGTTGTATCATGCCTCTCATGTTACTGCAGAACAAATCTAACCACGGGTATAAATAAAGTTACCTTGACCTTGACATTGAGGGAGGTTAAATTCTGTGAAAGTCAAGCATAAAAGCAACTCAAACATCAACCTCTCCTCTTGTCATCCTCTACTGTAGGTTTAACATTATTCAAGTTTGTGTCCTAAAATGAAATTATGTGCACAACCAGGCCAAAAAAAAAAAAAAAAAAAAGATCTAACATTCTAATATTTAGCCTCTAACTTTGATTATGGCAGACATTTGCTGTAGCATTACTTCAAAAAGCTAACGCAAGGTCACACAATGTTAATCTAGAATGGACCAACTGAAGCAACCTCCAGATCATAACACTGGCCCCACAGGCTTGTACTGTAGGCACTAGGCATGATGGGTAATCACTTCATCCACCTCTTTTCTCACTCTGATGTCTCCATCACTCTGGAACAGGGTCAGTCTGGACTCATCAGATCACATGACCTTTATCCAATGAAACACAGGTCAATCTTTATGCTCTCCATCAAACTGATATTTATTTTTCAAGAAATGAGAAGCGACTCACTGCATCAGTTAAAGGGTTAAAGAACTTGTTACATTTGAAACATATGAATCACTGCAGTAATTATCCAATGAAACGATCTGAACTATTGGCTGAGTTAAGTCAAGGTGAGGAGTCTTGGGCTCGACCAGGGGTCACCAACACGGTGCCCGCGGGCACCAGGTTGCCTGCAGGGACCACGCGAGTCGCCCACAGGCCTGTTCTAAAAATAGAACAAGTCCAGGTATCTCCAACATGTTGCTCATGATCTACCGGTGGCTCCCAAGGGCCAATAATATAATAACACAGAGTTGATTCGTCATTTGGTTGAGCAGGTCTAAATTTCCACCCAATCAAAATTACAAGTGTCCTGCCCCCCTCCCAAGATGAATCGGTCAGCTAGCTGTCAATAAAACTTTAGCGCTGGTTTGCTGTCTGTCATTGAAGAGGGGCGGGGCCCAGGAGGAGCAGGATGAGCCAGATGCCAGGCAGGTAGTGGGTTTAGCCCCACAACGATGTGGGCCGAGTATAGACAGGGAGTTATTTCATGAACAATGAGACACGGACTTCTGTTTGACTAACGTGAAAGACAAGTGAGTGAGTGTGTGTGTGTATGTGTGTCTGATCTGTGGGCGGAGCCTGGCAGTCGGTAAAAGATGCAACGTTGAGTGGAACTTCACTAAAGTTCACAGCAACTTTTCTGGAGATTCTCCGGTGGGAATCAGCCTCCGTACAGAGAAGGAAAAAGAGCTGAAAACTAAAGTCCAAAAACAACAGTCCATGTTCACTAAACTGACCAAGACCAGTGCTTCAACAGACGCATCAGTAAAGTGGTTCACATCCTGGACAAGCACAAACATATGTACACTGTGTGTGCATGCGCTCATACAGCTGCAGTCAGACCTGAACAGGTGCCTCTGCATTTGACTCCAGTGTGATGACTCTGTAGAAGTGACAGGAGGATGGTGGATTTCTGTGCACAAAGTTGTTCTGTTTTTAATTGATATGTTTTGACAGGGTGAGGTGAATTTAGAAAAGGTCAAAACCTTAAGAAATACAGCAGCATATGCTGGTGAAGTTTTATTGTGTGAGTGACAATGTTCCTTTTCAATATTTCTAAGTATTAAAAATGCACATACAGGTGTGTATTATTTGTTTTTAATAATTCTATAAAAATATGCAGGATTGTTCCATTTTATAATTTTTGACATAGTATTAAAATGTTTAGGAATACAGCAGCAAATGCTGTATTTGTTTTTTTCTACTTTGGATTTTCTTAATAAAAGTAAAATAATAGATTCATATTAACACTTTTTAAGTATTGTAAATGTTAAAACAAGGAACTATAAATAAATAAAATAATAAATAAAGAACACAATGTTACAAACGTGTTATACAAAATATGTGTATGTATGAAAATTAGCTATGTAAATAAATGTTGCTAAAATAGAGTAGCCCTCTGGCAACTTCATTATATAAAAGTAGCCCACAGAAGAGAAGAAGTTGGTGACCCCTGGGCTAGACTGTGTATATTAACCAATACTGTCTCAGGTACAAGCCCATTACAGTAAAATGGCATGGGGTGAACTGAAATGTGACATCATCGCTGTCCAAACTTTCTGTTTAAATGCCCACATGGATACACATAAAAGTGGGGTTTTCAGAAATTGGCACTTAGATGTGAATTGAATGTATGTAAAAATGTATGATGTAAAATGAAATGCTGTTTTGTTTGGGGATATATTTGAATCCAAATGGAAAGAAAATGATTGTTGTGAGAGACTCGCTGTGGTTCATTGGTCTTGGGGTTTAACTTTTGCTTTGAGTGCGAGAGGTCTGGGGTTCAATTCCCGGATGAGCCCTGACTTTATGGGGCAGCTGTGGCTTAAAGGTTGTAGATGTTGCTTGCGACCGTAAGGTTGGTAGCTCAATTCCTCATTCCAGCAGAGAATCGATGTGCCCTTCAGCAAGGCACTTAATCCCCCACATTTACTCCCCAGGCTGTCTGACATGGCAGCCTGCTGGTCCTAGTCTGCATGTGGTGGGTTAAATGCGGAGGTACAGTACATATGTCCACATGTAAAATATATACGGACAAAAAAATAATCCTTAAAAACAGTGCAATATTGCAGAGTAAAGTGAATATTATCCCCTGTGAAAAATCATATAAATAACTAGAAGAGCACTTGGAGAAGCCCCCACCACCACCACCACCACCACTATCACCGATCACCACCAAAATTTAATCATTTGCTCTTTGTCCCGGTGTCAACATTTCCTGAATATTTCATCAAAATCCTTCCATAACTTTTTGAGTTATCTTGCTAACAGACAGACAAACAAATAAACAGACAAACTGACAAAAACATAACCTCCTTGGTGGAGGTAATAAAAACAATGTGAAGAAGAGAGCATGCCTGATCTCCAAAATTAACTATTGCACAGTAGGTGGTTCAGATGTGGACTCATCTATAAAAGCTTCACAATTTCAGTAAAGAGCCATCAGCGATGTGAGAGCAGTAAAAGTTGTTTTTTTTTTCAGGTAGAAGGGCAAAGCTCTTTCCTCAGTGAAACTAATGATGTGGATCCAGAGTTAATATCCTGTATCGAGCCTCTGAGGCTCCCACACTCCCTCGCTGCTTGTTGACTGACATCAACAGTCGTCGGGCAGATTGGTGCAAATAAATCCCAGGTTTACTCATTTACTGGAGCAGCTGCAAAACACTGACATATCTTGAACAACATAAAACTCCCCGTGCTTTCACCTCAGCAGTACAAAGTTAAAGAGCTCAGTCAATCTCAGACACTGAAAACACAGACAGAAACTGGATCTCTACCGCCATCTGTCTCTGCTCTTTGTCTTCAGCCGTCAGTCCCACTTTGATAGAGCTGTTTTTTTGTCATTGGAAACGTACACGTGTTGTCAAAACAGATCAGAGTGGCAGCCCTGGGTTTGGTTGCCCGTGGGCATAGCAGCCACCTGTTGTAGGCAGAGCATTTTTCAGTAAGTGTACTGGATAAAAACACCCTGTTCTTTTACAGACAACAAGTGAAGACAAATGCATTCTAAAACACACATCTTTTTATCCTATTGTTCCTTAATTTATCATTAAAGTAGTCATTTACCATACAAGAATATTCAATGAATATATATTTTAATCTACTGTTATGCCACTGTGTCTCTTTGTCTCTTTCCAGGATGAATTTCACCTTTAGGTTTTATAATTATTTATATATATTATAATTATATAAAACATTTTATAATTAAAAAGTCACACGTTTAGCTTAAGACAGAAGCCAAAACCTTGCCCTTTTGCATGCTGGCTCAGTTGCTATGTAATGTGGTTGTGACTGTTAAATACTTCTTAACCATGAAGAAGGTTGTTTCAGATGTAAGTCTGCCACCAGCACTAATCAACTATCCTAAAAGGCCTTAAGAGCAGAGAGAGCATTAGTATACTTGACAGTGTTCAACAATGCTGAAGTCTGACAGTGTTGAGAACCACGTATTTAAGGCCATGAAGTGATAAAACAAGTAGAAAGCAAAACATTTTACAGCTTACAAAAGTCTGTAGGTTTTGTATTAGAAAACTGCAATATTCATGGAAGGTTGTCAATTACAAGATAACCTGTATTATACAAAGCTGAGGACAGAGGTTTACATTCACCTTGGTAAAATGCATTCATATAGGTAGGTGACAGTTCTAAACATCTTATTACCCCGCCCCCCGAAGGGGAGGAAGGGGTAGTGGTTTTGGTTCAGTTTGTTTGTTTGTTAACATTTTAGCAACAAAACTATTGGTTCAATTCATACCAAATTGGGTTTATAAATCGCCAGTGACCCAGAATAGATGTCATTACATTTTGGGAAAGGTAGGTTAAAGTTCAATTTTTTAATGGATTTTAAAAATCTTACCATTTACTTAATAATGGGTGAAATACATGTGAGGATGGGGTTTGTTGTTCCTGGCACCACTTGTTTCAGTATATATTCCCTCTGTTAGTTCTATCAGGCCAACATAATTGTAATAATGTGAAATTTTAGAAGAACGCAGAGAGGACTTTTCATATTAACTTTTATACATTTATCACATTCTAACAGGTTCCAAAGTTCACCATATCTTTGAACAACCTGAAAACTTACCAAAATGTATGTCTTGACTTACAAGATTCAGGTACTTCTACTGCTACTTTTAGATATTCTGTCCCTTTGCCCAATACCACCTGTATTTGTCCAAATAGTAGCACACAACTGAAACACCACTGGACCACAGAGCTGTGAAAAGGTTCAGAAATGAGATGTGGACTGACTTACAGAGAAAAATGCCTTTTGGTATCAGGACAAAAGTCTGAATTGGTAAACGAGGTGTATATAATTGGTCCCAAAATATCTCCATCAACAGTCAAGAGAGTGCCGTGTTATCAGAAGGCTGTTCCCAAAGGTGGAAGCAGCTACTAAAAAACATAAAGGCAGCAAGAAAACCGGACTAAAGTTTGACAATGAGTACTGCAACAACGACCTGACCTCTGGAAGGAATGTTCTCTGGTGGGATGAGATACAAATAGACCTTTTTAACCATCTGTGTTCTGTATCAAACTCCATTCCAATCATGAAGCACGGGTGGAGCACTTCTTAAACTGATGGTTCATAAAGGAGCGAGGGAGAATTCTGGGGCTATTCTCAGTTCGCACCTGAAGAAATAAGCCTCGAAGCTAAAACTTGTGCACAAATAGATCTTTAACCCTTTCATGCATACTGGTCACTACAGTGGACAGCTATTCTACAGTTTTTCTCTTCTATATTCATGGATTTTGTTGTTTTCGTTGCTTTGGGGTTTTTTTCCACACATATCTTTATTAAAGTTTTAAGACACTACATATCTTTTCTGACATGAATTGGTAGCATTATGTAGATCTCTTCTGAGCATAAACCCCCAAAATTACAAGCCCTCCCCATACTTTTCACACAATTTATCAGTAAATACATGTTTCTGTGCGACAAAAATTAAATGTGTGGTGTCCAGCTGAGGGGACATTTTTGCAACTTCATGAAAAATAGGTCCATAAGAATTTTTTTTGTTTTGTTTTTTTTTTATGTATTTTTTAAAATGTTTAAAATTATTTTTATTTTATTTTATTTTTTAAAATTTATTTTTCAGAAGAAAATTTTCAATCGCATTGTTTTTTTTCATGCCTGAACAAGAATAAAAACAGTCAGGAAAAAATTTTGAATAAGGTTCTCATAATTCGTGCATGAAAGGGTTAAACAACACAACACTCCCAGTCAGACCTCCAGAATGCTAATGACACGGTTTAAGGGCCAAAAAGCAAAGATTTTGGAGCGACTGTCCCAAAACTTTGACCTCTACCCAACAATCCACAACATTTATGGGCTGAACTAAAAAAGGAGGTTCATGCAAAGCAGAACTGTACCTACATGACCGGTACAGGAAACTCTGTTTGTTAAATGCATGCGGGAGAATGTGTCTACTTTATCTCACAAGTATTTCAAAGTAATTTCCTTTCTGAGATTTATAAAGTAATGTCACCTTTATTTCTGAAATAGACAATACACACTTTTCTTGTTTTTGCAAAGAATGTCTTGGAGAACATTATATTTTTCGTCACAAGATAAACCATAAACTGTAGTGGACAAAGGAAACATGACATCACACATTGGTTTGTGAAAATCTGTTTTGAAGGCAGTGGTGAGTGATTTAGCCATCTGCCATCCCAGCCGTCTGCCATGGGTCATAGATGAGCTAATGTGGCAGCTTATTGACGGTAAAACAGTAAACTTAATCAAGTACTCTGTAAAAAAAGTAATTTCATAGTCGTCTTTGTGGTAGCCGCTGTTTTCTTGGCTGACAGTGGAGCCTTCTCTAAAGCTATACCCGGTTAAAGAAGGACCACCTGGACACTTATGACCTCCACCAGGGAGGTTATGTTTTTGTCGGTGTTGGTCTGTCTGTCCGTGTGCAAGATAACTCAAAAAGTTATGGACGGATTTGGATGAAAATTTCAGGAAATGTTGATACTGGCACAAGGAACAAATGATTATATTCTGGTGGTTATCGGGGATTTTGGGGGGGGGCACTGATCTGCCTTGGCGGAGGTCTGTGCTGTCCGAGTGCTTCTAGTTAGAGCATTGGTGTCAAACTCATTTTATTTCAGGGGCCACATACAGCCCAATTTGACCTGACCAGTAACATAATAGCATTGCAATCTATAAATAACTCAAACTATTTCTTTTGTGTGCAAAAAAGTTACATCAAATTGTGAAAATGTTTATATTTACAGACTATCCTTTCACAAAAAAAGTGAATAACCTGAACAAAATAAATTAATTAATTAATACAAAATAAAAAATAAAACGGAAAAAAGACATTTTACAAATATTATGCCTGAAGTTACCATTTATGGATCGAAGTGGATCTACAAAGGCACAAAACATTTAGTAACAGGCATAACATTGTTAAAAGTTTGGAACCCTTAATTTTTACACTTTACAAAATTCGTCCCACAGGCCAGACTGGGACCTTGGGCAGGCCGGTTTTGGCCCAAGGGAAATATATTTGACACCCTTATATTAGGTCTAAATAAAACAAATGACACCAGAACAGACTCGGGGGGGGGGGGGGGGGGGGGGGGTTGATAATGTAGGGTTTTTGGAGTCACTGTCAGCAGGACTACAACTAAGATACTTACACCGACTTCATTTTAGAGTTGAAACTCTTGCTCTTTCAGATAAACACTTTGATGGGAAGCTAATGTTAGCAACTGGCTAAACTTGATCCATCTGCTAGGGCGATACTTAACAGTAAAACAGACAGGGAATTGCTTCTTGAGTGTATGCTTTCTCAAAAGCCCCACATCTGTTGTCATTATGCCCATTTGTGGTTTTCCACAACAGATCGTTACTGCCAGGTCATTTCAGAGAACATATTTAATAGAAATAACTTTCAACAAATTATGTACTATGTAAATACCATAACTACTGTAAACTGTTTCAATATACTGTATATTTCAATATATCTTCACTCATGCATAGGTCATATCCTGAAAACTGAGCAAAGCCGAGATAATGTTAGTAAATCACAGGTGTCAAACATACGGGCCGTGGGCCAAAACCGGCCCGCCAGAGTCCAATCCAGCCCGTGGGATGACTTTTTAAAATGCAAAAATTACACTGAAGATGTTAACAATCAGGGATGTTAAAATCTTTTTAGTTCATATTCCACATACAGACCGCTATGATCTAAAGTGGATCAGACCAGTAAAATATGATCCCAATAACCTATAAATAATGACAACTCCAAATGTTTCTCTTTTGTTTTAGTGTAAAAAGGAAAATTCCATAAAAATGTTGACATTTACAAACCACCCTTTGTCACAAAATGTGAATAACCTGAACAAATATGAACCTTAAATGTCTTAGGTAAGTGAAATTTTAACAATATTCTGCTTGTTAAATGCTTTATGTATTTGTAATTGTAATGCAAGTTGTAATGTACATGTGTAAATGATAAACTGAGGCATAATATAGTTATCTTTCTTAACACATTTCAGATTGTTCATGTTATTCAGATTTTTAAGGACACTTTGTAGATATAAACATTTTCATAATGTTTAATAACATTTCACTGTTATTATTTTGCTGGTCTGGCCCACCTGAGGTCATATTGGTCTGAATGTCGCCCCTCAACTAAAATGAGTTTGACACCCCTGCAGTAAGTAAAGGTGGAATTAAAACTTCTCCCTATTATTATTCTGAAATTTCACACCATTATAATCAGAGGTCAGTAACAACGTGTTACATTTACTCCGTGCCATTTACTTAAGTAACTTTTACATAAATTGTACTTTTAAGAGTACTTTTAATAAGACATACTTTTTACTTTTACTCAAATATATTTATGAAGAAGAAATGCTACTTCTACTCCATTATAATGGGGTACATTACACTCGTTACTTTTATTTTTGGTCATTTGTTAATGCACAAACCATTTGTTTTGTTTTGTTAGAAAGACTTCCGCCAAAAACTCACATGACCCTGTTTCACCAATCAAATGTAGCTAATGGCTATGTTTGACGTAGCCACTACGTTGGACTCCGTACCACCAAGCAGGTGTTGCCAGGCAGTCACATGAAAGCTTGGCGCCGGTTTCACACAGGAGCAGAGTGAGCACACCAGAGCACAAACACTGGAGTGGACGTCAGCAATGGCTGAAACAACAGCTTGTTTTTCAGATTTAGATGAGACAGAAGATGCCTTATATTTGTGCTTGCATTATCCTTTGTTCTTCACTGCAAATTTAGAAGAAAAGGGTTCGACAGCGGTGAGACCAAAGTTGCAGCGGCTTGATGTCCCTAATCATCTATCTTATTTTCATTTGATGTACTCTGTGCTGTCAAATGACAATAAAGGCTATTCTGATTCTGATTCTGAAGACGCGGAACACCCCTGGCCGTACATTCAAACTATGTTTGCCTTACGGTCTATGAAAAAGAACAGCTGTGTCATGCGCTATCATCTGTGTCTGCCCAAACAAGTCAACATTTCAGCCTTCAAGAACTCAACTTTGAATTTGAGAAACCACATTGTATTAAGTTGTAATAAGCGTAGTTTTGGCTGTGGACAGCCTAGTGCTGTTTGTAGAACAGTTTCTTTAATTAGAGTTAAAGATATTCAACAGAAGGGGCAGATATGTTCAAAGACATCTAGGCTAACTCGTAAAAGTAAACAGAAAACCATGCACAGTATTTGCCTCCATAAGAGCAGATCTAGATATTAATGTGATTTAACCAACAATGATTATTACGAGGTATATTTGTAAGTCGCTGTAATGCTCCCTTAGATATATTTTATATATTTTATTTTAACATTTCATTTATTAATTGTTGAATTTGAAAGAATAAATATGATGTTACTCAGGAAGTACTCAGTACTTGAGTAATTATTTCATTAAGTGCTTTTTTACTTTTACTTGAGTAATTATTTGAATGACAACTTTTTAGTGTAATTGAGTAATATTTTTCTAAAGTAACAGTACTTTACTTGAGTATAATTTTTGGCTACTCTACCCACCTCTGATTCTAATACAGTAGGGCTACTAGACATAACATACAAAGAAAATACTGAAATGAGATGTCAGAAAAATAAGAAAAACGTGGAGTTGGAATGAATTTAGACACAATGTAGATGAAGCTCAGTAGTTACTATATTGATCTTTAATCCTGTGTTTACTTTAGTGGCTCTTCTAGACAACACATGTGGCTGTGCAGCAGGTAACCGCAGTGTAACCTCGCTCAGCACACTCCATCTGCTCTGACTGATGTAACCCTCCCCATATGTTGTGTCACTGCTGCCGTCGGCGAGGTTCTCAACTCCTCTCTTTGTGCTCAGAGAAACATGTGAAGAGAATAATAAAAGTCCAGCAGAGATGAGTAACAGACTGATAGTGTTGCTGCTGAGAAAATGGCTCTAATGACTTGTTTGTTCCTTTTGAGCAGCCCATCAAAGTCTCACTATAAACCGCCACGGCCTGTAATGAGGTGGCCGCCGTTTCATCAGAGAAGCGGTGGTGATAAAGCAGAGCTCGGGTGTCAGATAAGCCCAGTTTCAAATGGTTCTAATGCCTTGTGGCTGCTGCTGCTTGGCTCTAAAGCACAACACAACGGCTGATTTAAAGCCCACTGGTCCTGACGACAAAATAATGTAGCAACATCTACTGTAAGTGGTGAAGCATTATTTCAGTCTACGCAAACGTTAAACTTATTTTAAAATAGGTTGTAGTTGTAAAAGCATTTCTTGGTGTGCAAATGCAAAAGTACTCAGATAATTACAATACACAGCCCACCATCCTGCTGTTATGATGCTGGACAAGACAAGTTAAAAAAAAAAAAGAAAGGTAATTACAATTCCCACTTTCACAGAGACATTTGTTATGACTCTACATGCATCTGAAAGCTTTAGGTGATACTTTTAGTAGCACTGCATTGATTAATTAATCAATTCAAATCAAATCAATCAATCAAAACACTCTTATTCATGTTACGGTGAAATGAGTATTTCTCACCTCTCTTTAGTTTCATCAACATTTTCATCTTATCATGTTTGTCAGCAGGCAAGGTTACGCAAAAGCCACCAATCCATTTTTGTTAATGAAAGTTAATGGATAAACATAAAAATAAAGCAAGGATAGTCACATATTTTAGTTAAAGATAGGGTAGGAGATCCTGGACAAATGCTTCGAACAAGCTACTTTCTGAAAATACACAATTCAAAAGTCCAAACCCCTTTCTTCAGACTTCCCTCTGAAGCCACGCCTCCATTGTATTGATTGTACTCGCAGAGGGGGGAGGGGGGAGGGACAAATGGCAGGTGAACTTGATAGACATATCGCTATTCAATCATTTCGATGGGCCGGTTAAAATGATTGGATAGTGTTTTTTCAGTCCTGTCCGTTCCACAGGTGACTAAAATTTTTTATTTTTGTGTTAGAGCATTTAATTAATTGGTTGCAATTGGGGTGTGAAGGGGGTTTCAAGCAACAGAGTAAAAAATGCTCCAGGAAAACATCTCCTACCCTACCTTTAAATCAGTGGATGTGGTGGTTGAGTATCCTTGTGGGTTATTACTTCGCAATTTAAAGTCGTCAAAGTACTATTTGCTGCGCCGTGATGTTTCGATCCAATGCTTTCAATCAGGTTCAAAGTCTAACGTGCTTCCCCTCATTCACTGCAATCACGTTTCTTTTGTTGCATTGTCAGGTCTTTTTCACTGATAATCAAAAGAATCGAATGAATTCAACGAAGTGTGTTATTATGTGGTTGTTACAGGACCTGCTCGTCAGAGTGGCTGAGGCAGCTAAAAACACGCATTTTTCATCTTATAATGAACGCGGGTACTTTTGATGAGCTGTACCTCTAAGGGCTCTTCTTTTTACTATATATATATATATCAGTACTACAGCTTATTCATTTTCTGTTATGCTTGGAAGTGCAGATACTTATGCACTTCACATTTTGATTAAATGTCTTTCTAATAATAAAAGTGAAAATGTAAAAGCTCTGAAATATAGAACTATAATTATGAAAAGTAGGTCTTTGATAGAGATCTCTACAGGGTGTTTGTGTGATTATTACAGCATTCTAGCTTCCAATAACATAACATATACTGAAAATAGTGAACAATGCATACACTCCAATGTGCAAATCAGTTTTCAGTGTCAGAAACAGAAGATGAAATGAAACATTTAGATGCTTTTTCACAGCGGTCCAGTGTCAGACTCAGGTCCTTTGACGTCTGCCCTAAGATGTTGCACATGTTTGAGCTGCACATGATTCTATGCTGTCATCTGGGGTTAGGGTTAGGGGAGGTAGAAAATATAGTTTCTGCAATATATCACGATATTTCATTTCACAATACTGTATCGATATTAAAAAGTACTGTATCAATATTTTTAGGTATTTATTCAGATGCAGATATTGTGGAGGTTCATTTTAGTTTTTTGGCTTTTCTTTTTTGTTTAAGTTTTATTTATTGTCATTTAGCACTCTTTTATTAAATAATGTTACTTCCTTTGTTGAGATTACACAAAAATAATGTTCTGATGTTAGTTCTGAACAAATAGAAAATTAACATTTGAACAGGATCTTAAACCGTAATGTCTGTAAAACATCATTTCAGTTTGAACACAAGAACATTTTGTGATATAGTATTAGCTACTGTTGTGATCAAATAAAAATGTGTTAAGTATTTGTGCATATTTCTGGTGTAATTCAATTCTTCAATCATTTAAAAAAAGAAACAAACAGAAAATTGCCTTTTTAGCAGTATCATGATATACTGTATTGTTATATATTGTACTGTGATCCTAGTATTGTGATGTGTATCGTATCACCAGATTCTTGCCGATACACAGCCCTAGTTAGGGTTCGGGGAGGTAGTATACACAGGGGCGTAAAACGGCTGGACAAGCTGGTGAAAAAAGCTGGTTCTGTTTTTGGAGAGAAGCTGGACACACTGGGGACTGCAGTGAACAGATGCACACGGAGGGAAATGAAGGACATCTTGAAAAATCTCGATCATGTTCTACATCTAATTTTAACAAATGAGAAGAGGAGCTGTAGTGGGTGTTGAGCCTCTTTAAGATATAGAACTGAGACGTGTAGAAGATCCTTCATTCCCACTCCCGTGAGTAGGACATCTTATTAGGGCCACAGAAGAAAATAAAAACACTTGTCACTACTAGGGCATTAACCGAAAAGTTGGTTTGTCGACGTGTCGACGTCTGTGGCACAAGTCGATGTTACTTTGGAGGAGGCGACTTGTCGTGTGTTCTTCTCTCTCTCCCTTCCATCACCAGACAGAGCGCGAGCCTTAATTGAGCACATGTCAATACTCTCATCTTCATACATGAAACATAGTTCGCAGTGAGCGCAGCGCGCAGTGAGCGGTAGTGATGTGCATCAGCGGACTTGGGTCGGTGCAGGTCCAAAAAATGTCACTTTATTTGCGGGGCGGGTCAAAAAATTCCACAAAGTGAGTTAAAAAACCAAAAAAACACCCGTGCATCACTAGCGCGAGGCCAAGACTGAAGGAAGAAGACGACTCAGAGTAGGAACTAAAGTGACTGTGATCTAGAAAAACTCTGGTCTCAGTAATGTTCTGTGAACCATGGAAGCACCACCAATATTGAATAATAATTTGAACAGCCAGTGTGTTTGGATTATTCTGTTCATTTATTTCATTCAGACAATGCACTCTTTTCTCTAACATGCTGTGCGTCTTTTCTGCCGCTGTCTGAACCTTTTCCCACTTTATGTTGTTCACTTAAATTGAAAAGAAAATTCCAGGTGTTAACCTCTGTTTAGTTTTGGTTAAATGTCTGAGAAGGACTGTTGATGTTTGTGTCTTTCCAGTTTTTTATTCTGCTCTTTACTGTACATTGTTAATGTTCCAGTGAACGTTAGTACAAGTTGCTCATTGTTGCACAGCTGTGTGTCTGTGTTGTTCCTCCACTGTCAGTGTGATGACATCATCATACGACAAGTCGACTCGACTTCGACTTTATTGACAAATAAGTCGATCTGAAAAAATCTGGAGTCACTAATGCCCTAGTCACTACAACAAAAAAGTCATAAAATATCGAGATAAAACCTGTAATTCTATGAGAATAAAGCCATAACATTATGAGAATAAAGTCATAGATTAAAAAAACCCTCATAATTTAATGTTGTATTTTTATGAGATTTAAGTCATAATATTTTGAAAATAAATTTGCAATAGTGCGATATAGAGTCATAATTTAGAAATTGTAAGCCTTAAGCCTTGACAGAGTTTCCGGTTACAGCGAGTGCAACAAGCAGAGCAGCAACTTTCACTTCTGTTGGACCGGACAACAAATGCTAATGTGCTGATGGTGGGAGGGGCTAATAGGTTAAGTATTTGGGCGTGCGTAAACCCCAAATCAAAGTCGAACCTCGCAAAATGTTCCAAGTTCTCCATTATGCAACGAGTGGGTACGGCTTCATTCTTGTAAATTATGATATTTTTCCACCTGTTTTTAAATTACAACGTTATTATGGTAATATTATGGCTTTATTCTCAAAATATGACGACTTTAATCTCATAAAAGTATGGCATCATTTTTGTTAAATCTATTTTATTCTCACAATATTATGGCTTTATTATTGAAAAATTACAACTTTATTCTTGTAAAATTATGAATCATTTTGTATTCAACTTCATTCTCATAAAATTACGGGTTTATAGTGATATTTTACGCCTTTATTCTTGTAGTGACAAGTGTTTTTATTTTATGTGGCCCTAATACGCCGTCATACATGAGAGTCTACAACACCCCAGTACGAGGATTCATTCTTTCTGCATTTTATTTTATTATAAGAAACTGAATTTCCCCAGGGATCAATAAAATTAATCTGTATCTTTTATGTGTTATGTCACCTTGTTAGATTTGCTACATGATACCCACTGTTAGATAAACCAAGAGGTTGTCTCTTTTCTCTGTGTTATTCTTCAATCTTTTTTTTTGACACTTAATTTTTATTAGTTATTTTAATATTTGTTATACAGAACATAAACCAAACCAAACAAACAACATTCGGCAATAGATACTGGTCTCAATCCAAAAGCAAAAATAATAATGGCTACAGTTATAAAACAGAAATCAAGTTACTTAATCAAATTTGAGTTCAGTTCACATAACACTCTCAGGACTACGAGACAAAGCACACATTGTCTTTAAAGACACTAATCCATTTGTTCCACCTTCTTGTGTACAGTTCATCTTGCAGCCTCAGCATAAATGTTAATCTCTCCATTCTGTGAATTTCATCTACCATTTTCATCCATTCCTCTAGCACCAGTGGCTCAAGCTGAAGCCATATTCGAGTGATTGGTTTTTTTGCTGCAGCACCAAAAGTTTTTAGGAAGTATTTATCATTTATTGTCAAATCGTCAGGAAGATCTCCTAACAAAAGTGGAAGAGTGGGTTGCTGTGATTTAAAAATCCTTCAATCTTTTTATGCTGAAATTATTCTTTTATAAGGAAGGCATGCAATGATGCTAAATAAAAATAATACACAATTCCTCTTAAATGCATTAAAGCAGGGGTCTCAAACATGCGGCCCGGGGGCCAAATGCAGCCCGCCAAAGGTTCCCATGGGGCCCCTGATGAATTTGCAAAGTGCAAAAATTCCAGTCAAGGCTGTCAAACTCATTTTACTTCAGGTTCAATATGATCTCAAGTAAAATAATAATAATAATAACCTGCAAAAAAAAATGACTCCATATTTTTTTCTCAGTTTGATTTGAAAAAAAAAAAAACAAAAACAAATAACAATATCACATTTTGCCTGTAAATAATGACGACTTCAAATTTTTGTCTTTGTTTTAGTGCAAAAAATAACATTAAATTATGACAATATTTACATTTACAAACTATCCTGTAATAAAATGTCAATAACCTGAACAAATATGAACGACCTGAATGTCTAAAGAAAATTAAGCACAATTTTAACAATTTTCTGCCTGTTACAAAGTGTTTAGTGTCTGTAGATCCAATCTATAATGCACATGTAGAAATGACAAGCTGAGGCGTAATATTGTTAAAATTGCACTTATTTTTCTTACAAATCTTTTTTGTTTGGATAGTTTAAAAAATTAAGTATTTTCTTAATTTAATGGGGGTTTTTGCACTAAAACAAAGACAAAAATTTGGAGTTGTCATTATTTATAGGTTATGATGCTATTATTTTACTGGTCCGGCCCACTGGAGATCAAATCAGGCTGAATGAAAATGAGTTTGAGACCCCTGCATTAAAGTAAGTGGGCTGTGTTGAAAAAACAGGCATTTTTGGTAAAATGGTAAGAAATAAAAAGGTAAAAGTTCAAAAGTTCTCAAAGTTCTAAAACTTCTCAAAAAAAAAAAAAAAAAATCAGGTAAAATCCAGATACCTGAAAACCTCTTAACCTAACTAGACTCACCTTCATCCGTCTCGACTCGATGCGGGATTTGTAACAGAATTCCACCAGCGCCACAAGCATGGCCAGGCCCAGCCCACCAATCAGAATGTAAAACACTCCGGCCACGTTGCTCAGGCTGAGTGCGCTTGTCTTGTCCTGTCAGCGCAGAGAGGAGCGGTCAGGGATGACCAGTGGTGACGCAGACTTATCACATCATATATTCAGTCACATTTTCAACATCCTCTGGATCTAAACAGAGTTAAATGAACACCTAAGAGCAAACACACCTGTCTAACTGTCAACAGAGATCTTCAAAAGCTGTGATGTGAAGGCAGTGCTTTGAAATACTTCCATTTTTACACCTGATTTTCCCAATTCATGCCTTACATCACAGCATTTGACATTATGTAATTTAATAGGTCACATGCAACTTCATGCAAAAAAAAGCAAAAATTTAAAACATAAAAATAACTTGAGTTTGTCAAATGTAGTTTTGCTGTTTCACATGTTTCCATACACCACTTTTATTTTGGTATCCACCTTAAAAACAGTGATATTGTGCTGATCTACGCAGTACAAAATCAGATCGGTGTCCTCAGCTTATGCAGCAGGACAAGACGGTTAGAAATGCATCCTTTGTGAAAATGATCTTTTCGTGGATATCTGATTGGTCGAGCTTTCGTTTCGTGACATCCATAGCTGTGTGTTTCATCAGTCACATGCATCACCTTCCAGCAGCTTTTAGTGGGTGTGACTCAGCGGTCTAATCCAGTCGCATGCACGCTGTAAGAACACACCAATGAACTGCAGAAAACAGCACTCAAATTTTACTGGGGGCCCCTCTTAAACAGGAAGTGCTATGAAATGGGAAGACCTATCAGGGGTTTTCCTCTCCAAACTGTCATATAAACCTCAGAGCCAGCAATTTAAAAGGAGCATTTCTCAATTGGTAGTAATTCTGTCAAATTAAAAGCATTAACCCATAAAGACCCAAACATCTACTGTGGACCAAAAGCATCTACTGATCTAAACTGTTGATCCACTAATCCTATCAATACATAAAAATAATTTGTGTAAAATGCAGTTTGTGACCTTTTCATGATCATTTGGATGTTCAGAGGCTCCGTAGTTACCATGGAAATACCGTCATCTTCTATAACACTGATTCAACAGTAAAACCCATGGATTTGAATCAGTGACAGTGGATGGACACACTGGTTTTATGTTCAGTTAATGCTATAATTTGCTGAAAAAGTCACTGTTTCTTCAGTTTTTTCTGTTTTGATACAATAACCTTTGACGTTACTTTGAGCTTTTATGAACATCGTCATAACCAGTCAATTAAACATAGGAAAATAGATGAAAATAGATTTTTTCACTAGAAAAAAGGCAAAATTTAGAGGATACAATTATAATAAATGGTGATAAATCACTTAGGAAAGGTTAACTAGAGAGAAAAATTCATTTGGAAACTGCCACAAAAGTCACACTGGGTCCTTATGGGTTAAGTACCATCTAAGTATGAGAATGAAACCACTATCCACTTTTTGCCAGGTCCCTACAGTCCTCCATGAAGTGATCTCGCTGTCCATCTTTAAATGTATGCACCCCCCACACACCTACAGCTCCACAGTTTTGTTCAAATATGGTCGCTTCTGATTCCGAAAAGCCAAGATGGCAATTATAGAGGAGATCACTGGCTTAAAAATGACAGCTGATGTTACTTGTTATAGCGACCTGATAGGACAACAGAAGATGTCAGCTGAACCACACATAAACACACACAAAAAACATTTGTGTATGTTTAGGTGATAACATTTCTTAATAGTTATTTGACATAGATCAGATATTCCATAAAAATACTATCAAATTCCTATAATAACAGTTGTATGGAATATCATAAGAAAGTAGACAGAGAGGTCTTTAATGCACATTCAATATCTACATTCATAACATTATTTGATCATCACTTGCTTCATAGTACGCAGCTGATGCTAGAATGAATAAGGACACACACTACTGTGATTGGCTGTTTGTCTTTGCAGCTGTGACGAGCTCATTAGATTTTAATATGTTAAAATACCCGCTGGTACTACTAGCACACTGCATTAAACATGATTAGAAAGTGTCAGCAATGCACTAGGCTACATGCTGATGAAGAAAATATACATAATGTTAACCTCATAGCATAAATGCTTAAGTCAGTGGTTTTCAACTGGTCTGGCTTTGGGACTATCACCCCTCAATGTCCAGCTGTGACCCATAATGATAACAGTTAAACTTCTAAAATATATTCAATAAAAAGATGGTATGTTTTGAACCTGAGAGAATTCAGAATATCCCAGTATGAAAACACAGAAGACAAAAAAACCAAAACAAAACAATAATGACAAATGTCCTAATACAGTTTTATATTGTGATTTATCATTTCATCGGTTAGTTTGGTTTAAATTATTATCTTTGCTTCCAAAATGCCTCAGAGATGTTTTTTACTTAATTTCTCTCAAAATTTTTATTATTTTTTTTATCCATGACTCTGATTTTAAATATTCTTCCTCTAAATTTCTAAAATATTTTTCATGCTGACTGTAAATAAAAATTTTCTACCACATCTAACCATCTACTTTCTTCAAATCTCACTGAGGAAGAAAAACCTCCCATTAAACTTTAAGGAAATATTAATGTTTATAAACTATATGAACATAAGTATTGGGACACACCATGTCTACAGCTGTAAGATGTCCTGTTCATGATGATATGACATAGAAACATCAACATTAATAATCAATATGATATTTATCACAAAATCAAACTATATTATGACATTAGTCATTATTGTTTTGTATCCCAGACCCCTGTTAGAAAAGAAACACCTGGATTCAACATGTCCACATACTTTTGTCCATATAGTGTATGAGTTAGGCAATTATGATATGAGGCTAATGATATAGATTAGGATATACAATTCTATTAGCCACTGGTAAAACTGTGTTGGCTGAATGTGTATGTAATGTATCTCTGCTTTGCTGCTGACAGGTAGCTTAAATAAATCTCTGTACTATGACTTTGACAGCCCTGACTGACAGTACAACTGGTGTCACCAGGCTTCTTTTCAAAATAAATTGAACGGTTTGTACAATCAAGAAATCGTCTCACAGGTCAGACTGACACCATCACAATGCTGCTTTTGTCCTACCAGCACCCCAAACCATACCAAACTAAATGAAAAAGGAGGATTTTCAAACTCTTAAAGATGAATCATGAAATTTGTGTATTTTATACAAGAATTTCCTAAAATGATAATGATAATAATGATAAAAAGTCAGCCAAGCATTTTCAGCTCTATTGTATATAATACTATACAACCTGTTACACCACAGAAAGAGCTTTTTCTACAATTTGCAAGTCAAAACCAAAAAAATTTAAATTTAACTAGTAACTGAAGTGAAAACTAATTTGTTGTCTTTAATGTCGTGGTAGAAACTGTGCCATGACATTTGGTGCTTCATCATGTACGAGTTAATTCAACCACTGTCACAATAAATCAAAAGAACGATTGTCTCAGTGCGGCTAATCCACAGAACCATTACATTAGTTGTCAGCGTTAACAGCTACTAGCAGAACAACCAATCACAGCTGAGCGTCCATTCATTCTAGCATCAGCTATTAGCACACTGTGGTTAGCAAACAAAGAAAACACACCTGTGTTCTGACCTATGATACTGGTATTTCCTTCATGTGGTATCCTGTGTTTGTTCAAATGGCACACAAGTACCCAATTTAAAGTCAAAAAAGTTGTAATTAATATTTAACCGTCTTTGTTATAGTCAGCGCCTTACCTTGGAGCGAAAGAAGGTGTTTTATTGCTTAAATGTAGGCTATATTGTGAATGCAGCTCTCACATGTGCATTGCAAACCTCTCTGTCTATAGTCTTTGATATTCCGGAACTGTTTTTACAGACATTTGACTGTATTTGGGACACTTCTTACTGCTTTTCTTGTAAAAACACACAACAGGTTTGTAGCAATAGTAACCAGAGGCAGCAGGACAGAAGGTTATTACATACTCCACAAGAACCCAGACATTTGTTGTTGTTCCCTGTCTACACCATTTTATTCTTGCACCCCTGGTTTGGGAGTTCTTGCCGCTCGGTCTCGACACATTACCAGGGCAAAACTTTTTCTCGTGTGGTGTCTGAGAACTATTGTGTGATTACTCAGAAATTTGAAGTGTTTTATTGTCTCCATTTTACCCTCTGTACACACGCAGAGTACCTAGCATTAGCATAAATAATTAGCATCACCACATAATAATAATGGATTAGATTTGTATAGCGCTTTTCTAGGCACCCAAAGCGCTTTACATTATTGATCCATTATTCATTCTCACTCTGGTGGTGGTAAACTACATCTGTATCCACAGCTGCCCTGGGACTGACAGCCTGACAGAAGAGTGGCCGCCAATTTGCGCCTACGGCCCCTCCGACCGCCACCGAATATTCATACGCATTCACACACCAGTGTGAGTGGAACTGGAGGTAAGGAGGGTGAAGTGTCTTGCCCAAGGACACAACGGACTGACTTGGACAGAGTGGGATTCAAACTGCCAACCCTTCAGTTATTTGACTCTACCTCCTGAGCCATGGCTGCCCTAGCCCCCATAGCACACTTAATGTCGCGTTTCCACTACGTGGTACCGGCTCGGCTTGACTCGACTCGACTCGGCCTTTTTGCATTTCCATTATGAGAAAGGACCTGGAATCTGGTACCCGGTACTAGTTTTTTGGTATCACCTCCGCCGAGGTTGCAGGACTGGGGACCAGATACTAAAACGTGACGTGTAAACACTGCAAGAGTTGTCTCTGTGACCCGCCATTTTACAAAAACCAGATGCGGAAGTGGACAGTAAATGTAGCGGTAGGTTAATCCACATGATAACAGCCTGAACCATTCAGTCAGGAGATTCAGTCTTTGGTGGCCGACATAAAAATTCAGCATGAGTTTGACGAGACAACACGCAACAAGCAAGTTTATCAGCGACTCTCTGAGCAGACGACACGGAAGTAACGCGCCACATTGCTATGACGTCCAGGTACTGTAAAGTCAGTAGTGTCCTGTAATGGAAACGGTCTCCAGGAATAGGACCTGGTACCAGAGTCAAGTCGAGTCGGTTCCATGTAGTGGAAACACGGCATAAGAAGCAGTGAGGTGGCGGGGGACCAACACAAGATCTCCACCAGCCCTGTGGTCAGGTGCACTGACAAGAGAATGAACCTATATATACCAGTTTTTAAATGGTGGGGGGGACACCGAAGCATGTCACAGAAAAAAAACAAGTAAACTCAACACAGAAAGGCTCCAGTCTGACTGAGAGAAGCAGAAAAAGTTTTCTCAGGAGTCCTGCAGCTGAGTTTCTGGTGAAGTATGAAATATTCTTTTCAAAATGAACAGTGTACTTGCTCTTGCCACCTCGATAAAAAACAAACAAGTATCTGTTGTTGTGGGGTATGTAATAACCTTTAGCAAACAATCAATTATCCATCTTCTTCTAGAGTTACATTTACAATTTTTTTGTTGTTGTTTTTTGCCATTATTTGTGTTGAGAAACTAACATGACTTTTTTCCCTGTTCTCAAGAAAGCAAATAACCATATTTCCCAAATGGTTAGCTTTGTGTTTTCACTAGCGTCTTGATCTCCACTTGGTTTCTCTTGTGTGGTATATGCAGTAAATATGACTTTTCTTGGTGGATGGCTACAGAAACAAGAGTCATTTCCAGTGTAATCTTCATCAGAGTGGACATTTTCTTTCGTCTCAAACAGACAGTAACCATGTTTGTCACATGCAGTCTGAGGTTTACAACAGACGGATGAACATTTAGTGGAAACAGGAGGTACATGACAGATTGGAGACAAAAATCTTGGTGTTTGTGTGTGTGGGGAGGGGAGCTGTGGTCAGTAGCTTTGATTTCAGCAGCCGTAGACGAACAGAGAGGACGACAGCAAGGGAAACAGAGAAAGAAAGAGAAAGAGAGACTGGAAGATTTATATGCTCTTATGAAAATCTGACTTTTTACATTTGCACTTGAACAACATCTAATCTGTCTGGGATTTAGAACTGGGGAGTCAAACTCATTTTCTTTCAGGGTCCACATTGAGCCCAATTTGATCTCCAGTTGGCTGAACCAGTAAAAAACTATCATAATAAACTATAAATGATGACAACTCCAAGTTTTTCACTTTCTTTAGGTGCAATAAACATTAAATTCTGAAAATATTTACATTTATTTATTTATTTTTATGTATTCGTTTTATGTATGGAAGTCTGTCTGTAACTATTTAATGTACTGCTGCCCATCTTGGCCAGGACACTCTCGAAAAAGAGATTCTTAATCTCAATGAGGTTTTCCTGGTTAAATAAAGGTAAAATAAAAAAAATAAAAATAAAAAATTTACAAACTATCCTTTCGCAAAAAGATGTGAATAACCACAAAACAAAAATTCTTAAGACACAAGTGCAATTTTAACAATATTATGCCTCAATTTATCATTGGCACATGTGGATTACATAGGCATAATAATGTTAAAATTTTGAGGTTTGGAATTTGGAACTAAAATAAGAATAATTTCTACAATATTACATCTCAGCTTATTATGAACACATCTTGCATCTTTCATCGTAGATCTACAAGTACACAAAATACTTAGTAACAGGCAGAATATTGTTAAAATTACACTTAATTTTCAGGGTTCTTATGCTATTACTTGACTTCAGATCACATTGGTCTGTTTGTGGCCCCTGAACTAAAAGGAGTTTGACACTTCTAATTGTTAATATCTGCCATGTAATTTTTCCACTTTGCAAATTCATCCTACAGGCTGGATTGGACCCGTTGGGGGGCCGGTTTTGGCCCACGGGCTGTGTGTTTGACACCCCTGACTGAGAGCATCTCTTTTCAGGACAGCCTTTTGGCTCCTGTCACAACTAGTGTCTTGTTTGAGTGTTACATCTTAAATTCTTTTCCACCAGAATAGTCTAAAAATATACCTGGGTCAAAGCCAAAGGGACTCAAAGTATGTACAGTAATTAAAAGTAATGTAAAAAGTCACATTTTTCTGCAGAGTCAGTGCTTTGTCAGTCCGTCTGTCTGCGGCTGCTACCAGTGAAGTGTGCTGACCACAGAATTTCCTGGAGAACAGAAGGCAGGCCGAGCTGAGAAAAGCCTCTGAATAAATCTGATGGATTTCCACTGATCTGGAGACATGAAAACCCCTTATCTCCAAAAAGTCTGCTTCATGGAAATCTGCTAAAGCCTGGCTCATTTCCCCATCAATTTGCATAATTTTGCCTGACTATACACTGAGTTTTGAACTTACTTTTTTTTTTTTTTTTTCTTGGAAGCTAAGTAAACTTCATAAAAATGTCCTCAGCACATACAGAAATACAGATGAATAAAATCAGTCAAGTGGCGGGCAGAGCAAAATATTTTTTTCACAAGTAGTAGAAATTGGTATAATGGGGTTTTCACATTTTTGGCAGAGTAATGAGACGTGATTTTTTTTTTCTTCAGCTCTCCAGTGGTCAGTGTTACACTCTGAAAACAAAAAGTGCTTTGGTAAACAAAAAAGAAATACTTGTGATCAAAGATATATGTGTCAACAGATATGATTTAAGTGTAATAGTTTCTAAAGCTGAATCTGACTTGACCAAAATAAACCATGGACAACTACATACAGAACATGGGATGATCAGATAATACCACGAATCTGTAATAAACTGCAGGGAGTTTTATGGTCAGCAACTCACAATTTATGGATATTAAGGAATAAAACTCATGAAATGAGATCAGCTGTGAGACTAAACTAATCATATGAACCTCCTAAGACCCAGCTATGGGTTTTTCTGTCCACATTTGTGAACCAGAATTTCACAACTTTACACACACACAAAAAAAAAGAAAAGAAAAGAAAACTGTCCACCACAAAGGACATTCCATAAAAATTTTAAAAACTGCATCTGAAAAAAACTGTTGCATCATGATGTTTCCAATATAGGCACTTATTTAATAAAAAACAAAAAAAGCTCGTACTTTGCTGACATTTCCTGGGTCTTAGGAGGTTAAATCTGTCTCACGATAGGCCTTGTATGAACGCCTTTATCTGTAGATAAATGAGACTGATCTCAAGAAACAGATGTCACACCAGTTCTTATGGCATTTGGCTTGCTGTACCTATGCATTTTCGACATTTTGCATATTATTCAACGCCATTTGATCATGTGGGGATGTACGCCAAGGTCTCCAGTTAATATAACCCTAACCTTAACCCTCAGTGCGCGGGATTTGACACATAGATTCAGGTTGGACAGGGGGCTAATAATGGCGTGAACATACACGTGGAAAGCTTACAAAGGTAACACGCCAATTAAAAGTGGCGTATATATTTACATGATATCATGTTCTGTATGTATGTTGGGAATGGATCTCACTTTGATCAATTTATAGTCTATTTGCAAAGTTGTTGGATGATGTTCCTCCAAACATTGAACATGATTATCTAACTACACTGTATTTTTGTAAACATAATATAATAATTAAAATTTCTGTATTATTATTATTATTATTATTATTATTATTATTATTATTATTATTATTATTATTATTATTATTATTATTATCATCATTATTAGTATAAAGCAACTATGATAAAAATCACATTTGGTGTAACTGTTAAAATATACCAAATCAAATCAAATTTTATTTATATAGCGCCAAATCATAACAAAAGTTATCTCATGACACTTTACATGTAGAGTTGGTCAAAACCAGACTCTGAAATCTGACATAATACATATTGCAAAATATATACACTATACAAGTTTAACATTATGAAACAATATCCAAATATAGCAATGTATGACATACTATAAAAAAACGAACCATTAAGAATATATTGGTTTAAACAATTTGAAAAAATATTTGACAAACTTGCTCTAAGTACAGAATATACAAACAAAATAAGCCGTATATATATAAAATATATATATATATCAAAGTCCTTAAGCAGCTTTTTCCTTTTCAGAGTGTCCCTGTTGGTGTGTGTTGAGTGTTTCAGGGTGTGGGACTGTATGAAGGGGGAAGAGGGTAAACCAACACATGATCTGGGACCAGGCCAAGTGACCTGAAGAACTGACCTTTCTGCCGGAGTCCTTGTGTCCACACTCTCCCTTGTCATACCACCACTTGTTTTTCAACTTGTCTAAGACGGCTTGTTCATTGAGCTTCAGTACTGCTAGGTTTACTGGGATTCTTCAAAGAACCATGGGAGGAAGGGAAGGGGGGAGGGAGGGTTGGGAATAACATAAATAACATTATGCACCTCCATGTTATCTTATGTTATTGTTCAGCTGCACACCAACAGGGCTGCAGAGGCTACAGCAGCAGCGGTGGCAGCAACGATTTAGCAAAACTGACATTAGCAGTACAAACGCTGTGGTATGCTACAAAAAAAAATTATAATTAAAAAAACCAAAATACCTCACCCAAAACAAAAAGGAACAGAAAAAAAACAGACACATTCACACATAAAAATGTTTTTGGAAAATGTCAGTGTTAAAGTGATATGCGTTAATACTCCATCTAGCTTAGTTTGACCTGACTCCCTACGCGCAAGATGTGTATTACTATATCACTTTGGGTAACCGGCAAGAGCTGGAAACACTCCAGGACATGAAGAAGGCAAAGTAAACCATACTAGAGTTATACAACAGTCTTCTGTGGTGGAGGATGGCTGAACGACTGCTATAGTGTGACTTGAATGTTTGGAGGACTAATTTAACGCAGGGATTTGTTATTGGAGGGTATGCACACGATGTCAGAGGACAGAAGAAACTATGGCTATACCTGCAGAGAGGCAGCGACACAACCACTGTCTTTATCCCTGTTAAAAATTTATACATGGTGTTTTCTCTGTGTTTGGTAATCGTTAGTCTCATATCATAACTGCCTAACTCATACACAAATGGACAAAAGTATGTGGACATGTTGAATTCAGGTGTTTCTTTTCTAACAGCTCTGGGATACAAAACAATAATGACTAATGTTAGAATATAGTTTTACCAGCGCATTCACCCGTGGGGAACCACAGGTCATATTAATACCGATATCTAGGGACTGAAGTTAGTAAATGTGTCGTTCCTGTTTGTAACTTCTTTTCCCGTCATGCAGCGTGGTACTGCGCTTCCTGTCAACCATCAGAGCAATGTGACTATAAGGCTGTTGTATTCCAAAATGACTAATATCTCCCAAAATATTAGTCCTATCAACTTGCCAAGATATTTAACGCGGAGATGGGACTATTCCTCAACGGTATGTACTAAATTGGCCAGTTAAAAACGTTTCAATTTGTTAGAATCATGCAGATACACACACACACACACACACACACACACACACCCTGTGACCTTCCAGTATTATGATATAAATATTGGGATAAATATCGTTGTATTGGTTAGTTTGGTTTAAATTGTTATCTTTGCATCCAAAATGCCACAGAGATGGTTTTGACTTGATTTTTCTCAACATCTATTTATTTATCTTTTTTTTTTTTTTTTTTTTCTTTTTTTTTTTACCAATAACTATAATTTTAAATGTTCTACTTCTAAATTGCTAAAATATTTTTCGTGCCCTGACTAAATAATAATTTTCTACCTCATCTAACCATCTACTTTCTTCAGATCTCACTGAAGAAGAAAAATGTATAAATACTGATGTTTCTGAACTATATGGACATAAACATTGGGACACATCATGTCTACAGATGTAAGATGTCCTGTTCATAAGGATTTGACACAGAAACATCAATATTAACAATTAATGTTATTTATCCCAATATAAAACTATATTCTGACATTGGTCATTATTGTTTTGTATCCCAGACCCCTGTTAGACAAGAAACACCTGGATTCAACATGTCCACATACTTTTGTCCATTTGTGTATGAGTTAGGCAGTTATGATATGAGGCTAACATAATGCACATATCTCTCCCTCTGTGGTGTTTGTCCTTCTTCTATTAGAATGTAATCATTAAACTCATTAAACTTTAATGACACACCACATATGTGTGCAATTACGCTTTGTTTAGGTATGGCCGAGAAAAAGCTAAGACATTAGTTTCGCTGTGCATATTCCTTAGGGGGTGAACTGCCAGGGGGGGCACACCACAACATTTGAGAAACACTGACCATAAGTTCACAGCAGATATCTGCACAGATACTAATGAATGTCAGTGCATGTCCTGAACTGGACATGTGTTAGCTAACTTTTTTAGTATTAACTAACGGTAACTTTTGATGAAAAATTGCATGTATTGTTTTTGCTCAGTATGCCAAGTTTTTATTTGTCTGAAAATACCTTAGATACCTTTTCAGTGCAACACATCACTCATTTCAGTAAAACACTCCATCGAGACACTGATTTATGTCCAACATATCAATGCTCAGAACAGCTGGTTCTTTGGTAGATTGTGATGCTCACTGTTAGAGATTAATTTAAGCAGATAATTGGTTGTTTTAACCGTGGTTTCACAGTTTCCTCAGCTAAATGCAACCATGCTGCAGCACTGTTTGCAACTCATTCCAAAGTAAGGGAGTGTGCCACAGGAAAGTGAGATCACGGCATACCCTCTATAGAATCCACAAATGAAACAGTCACTTATAGGGGTAATTAACTAGATAGTCTGAGTTTAATGCCAATTATCCCAGCATATTCTTTTTCACAGTGCTCTAAATTAGTTTTTCTCAGTCGCTTTGGTACATTTCTCAGATCAGAATTGAAATTCTCAAAACTACTTGTCCGATCTTCACATCGTTGTATCACTTGTGCACGTGTAAAAAGCAGTTTCTCATTTCTTTGAACAAGTTGCAAATGCTATGGTTCATCCATGCAAATGATTATGTACGATTCTCTGCCGTTTCCTACATTATCAATTGCTTATGTCAAGTTGATCAAAAAGGAAAGGTTTGAAGGGGAAGGATTAGATAAGTTTATACTTCCTCCTAGTCCTTTTCGCTCATGTAAATTTTGAGGCTCTAGACGTTGCAGTTTTAAGTTACCGTCTTGTTTTGTTCTCATTCTCTTGATTAGAATTTATTTGCATTTCTATTTTTAAATCATTTACATGATTGAAATAAAGATATCAATCAATCAGTCAATCAATCAAAAAAAAAGTATTACAATGGGTCTGCTGAATACTCTCACCCCCCACAACATTTAGGCATTAGTTAATCACATAAGTCTTCACATGCAAAATGGTTGAACAAGTTTTCATAATACAGGGGTTGGACAAAATAATGGAAACACCTTAAAACATCAACAAAATATAATTTAATATGGTGTAGGTCCGCCTTTTGCTGCAATTACAGCCTCAGTTCTCCGAGGTATTGATTCATACAACTTGTGAATTGTTTCCAAAGGAATTTTAAGCCATTCTTCAGTTAGAATACCCTCCAACTCTTTTAGAGACGATGGCGGTGGAAATCGACGTCTTACTTGAATCTCTAAAACTGACCATAAATGCTCAATAATGTTGAGGTCTGGGGACTGTGCCGGCCATATGAGATGCTCAACTTCATTAGAATGTTCCTCATGCCATTCTTTAACAATTCTAGCTGTATGGATTGGGGCATTATCATCTTGAGGTGAAGGTGTTTCCATTATTTTGTCCAACCCCTGTATGTCAAGCAGCAGAAGATATTTGTTGTGATGGGGATAACAATTGAAAACCCTGGTGCTAAAAGTACTGCAGTCACACACACACACACACACACACAAAAAAATGTCTGTTAAAAATATGTACAGGGTGGAGTTAGCTAAACCAATACATGTTTCTATGCTCAAATTGAATTGTCCAAAAATCTGACTTCAGTACTTTTAGCAACAGGGTCTTCAATTTATGCTCCAACAGACGGGAAGGAGGTGTAGGAAGACTACACTGTCATTCCGACAGCACTGCATGGACACTTTTGCTTAAGGAGACTGTCCTATGTTCACATTTCTTCCTTTTTTTTTTCTTTGTGCTATGCTTGTGCCTTTCTGTATCGCAATGACATGGTCTGTCAACAAATTACAGTACAAACAATAAAAGGGTAAATGTGAATCTTGTCCAGTCTCTTGCAATCAGTCTTCCACATACACTAAGGTGTAACTTGCAATATACAATAATTGTCATCCAAACTTTAGCCATAGCTGACATCAGAACATCCCTCCAGAGTACACAGTGAAAACATGACTAAGCAGCTGGACTGTCTTATCCGTACACAATGACACAAGGACTTGTCATTCTGATGGCACTGACATGTTCATTGACACAGATATTTACTTTTGAGAGATGAACTGAGGATTTTGAGCAAGAAACTGGCTTTTACAGTAATCTAAGGTGTTTTGCTATTTGTACGAATTGTTTTGAGAAATGCACTTATTGTTTTGCAAATGGTGAGGATGATTCAAGAAATGTCCCAAAAGCGACTGAGAAAAACTGTAATGTCTTATTGCAAAATATGTAGTTTTTCAAATAAGCTCATCAAAACTGTGTCTGTATCAAAGCAAACCTTCACCACAGTGTTGCCACAACCCAAATAGCCCAGCTGATTATTTTGCGACAGTAATTTGTATTTATTTATTTATTTTATTTTATATGGAATACCTCCAGTTGCAACTGGGGAAATAATTTAGAAATTTATCCTCTGGGTCATATGAGAAAGAATGTGCTTGTAAAAGTTGGAGGCTTTTGCTTTTACAGTAATAAAAATACCTGTTTAAAACTATGGTGGGAATTTAGAACACCAATGAAACGACCATTTTGTTCAAACACTCAGACTTGAGAAAACTGTGAATGACACCAAACAACATCTGTGCCATCCAGAGTGTTTCATGCTTATATTAAAGTCATGGTTGTTGCCGGTTACCCTGGTGTGCCGTTGCCTGTTGTTACCCATTGGGGGTTATGGTGATCTGACCTTGGAGTCCCCTCCCCCGGTGCCGCACTCTCCCTTGTCATACCACCATCTGTTTTTCAATTTGTCCAACAGGCCCTGCTCGTTCAGTTTTAACACTGCCAAGTTAACAGGGTTTCTACGGGGATAATAGTAACAATAAGGGATAGAAGGGAACTATTAATGAGCAGAGGACCGCCATGGTAAAAGCAAGAGAACAACATCAGTACATGGAACCTCTTTATGACAGGCAATGTGTAAGTGGAAACAGAAATGAATGTCTTCTTCACAGGACATTTGCACTGATGTTCAACCCAGTCCCTGTTCAAATGTGTTCCCTCATTTAAAATCACCTATCTCATAACCTGTCAACAACACATTTTCATACAATGGTTGTATTGATCCAAAACAATCTTCTCCTATGGGAGACAATAAACGTACTCTTAACCTTAAATTGAGTCCCTTGCCATTCTGCGGCATTGATTTACTAAGCCTGTGGGAAAACTGGATCATTCAGGCCTTTTTGAAAACACATGGTTTCATTTTAAAGCACATAAACACCTGCAATAGCAAGAATGTATAGAAGCAATGTTATATGTTTGGGTTTTTTTTTCTTTTTTTCAGGACTGAAACTTAGACCAATTGCTAATCATCTAAGAGACGATAACTAAAGTTGCAGTAAAAAATTAAATCTTGTAATAAAATGTAACAGTAACTCCAACACAGCTCTGTCAAATTGAATAAAGTACAACTCAATCACATTTCAACAATATTTATTGACAGTATTCACTGAATTGGTGGTAGTTGCCCGTTTTTATACTAGTAGCATATCTGTAAGTGAAATTTGTTTATTGAATTTAGGACAAAATCTAATTCAGATACCAAAAACCATAAAAAAATCCATTGTCACTGGCAATCAGGCTATTCCTTCCATACATATTACACTCCATAACAATTAATTTGGAAAAAAACAACAACAAACCAACTAACATTTAAGTGCTGCCAATTTATCAAAAAAGAGCAAAAGGTATATTTGATTAAAGCTACTACCGTTGATAGTAGACAGAGCATGTGCTGTGGGTCATCTGATGGATTAAGATAAAACCTGCACAAGGTGGTTTTATTTTAATGATTAGGTGAATTAACTGAAGGAAACAAGAGTTTCATAAGGTCTGGGTTTAACAACAGCCAGTTTATCCTAAAAACTGACTACTGAGCAGCAAACCTCAACTTGCATGTGTCTCCCTTCATCATCTGTTACATAAAGGATGAACAGCAGATTGGTGTTTCTAAATTTATAAGTTTATCTTGGAGCTAATGGAAGAAAACAAGTGGCAAAATGTCTGCTTTCATTAGTTTTGACAAAATAATACAGTTTTCCTGTTGTTCCCCTTTATGTAGCAGTGATGGTCAAAGCTAGAGGAGCTGAAGGTAGCGGTGACGATCTCGACAAAAAGCATGAATCAATAAAATGAGTCAAACAGTAGCATTTCAACATGAAGGCATTGTAACAACAACACTTAATACCAGAACAGCACTGGGAAGAGTTTTGTTCTGAAGCGCAATGTGTATAGGTCTGTAGTTCAGGTTAAAATATAAAGTAGTCCATCTGAAATGTGAGTGTTGTGTGCATCTTCATCTGGACTGTGGCTAAAAACATCACTGTATTTATTTTAATCATTGAATCTTTGTCTTTTTTAATGCAGCGAAATGAACAATACTCTCCAAATGATCCACTTAGAACAGAAAACAGTCATTATGAGCACTAACAACAACAGTAGGGGTGCAACAGCATAGACCACAGAAACATGAAAGCAGATGCTGGTTGATGAAGTTTGATGAGTCAAAGGTGATGGTGGTTTATTTCAAATGCTGAGGTCAACCCAGGGACAGAGCACAGACTCCATGTTTATCTCAGACTGCACAAGCAAGCTAATAAGTAATGCAATTACAGCCTGGTGGGAGAATATGGTCTAGTAACTGGATTTTAACACATTATGCATGCATATGTACACACACTGAAAGCAACATGATAGAGCAGACGCAAGAGCAGTTGAGTTAGAACCCATGTAAAGACAACAAATACCATTATAA